>NW_026054551.1:919723-1014277 GCF_022478715.1 Daldinia decipiens | reverse complement strand
TATTGAATTAAATACAGATATGCGAAATCGTTGATTTTGTATGGGAAATGGGTGGCCCCCACTAGGGTGGCCCCAGTAAGGGTGGTTTGACTTATACGCCATAATGATGAAAAGGGGAGCCCCTAAGCCGGGAGACAACCTTGGCTGCCAACTCATACTCGACTCCTTCGGCTTCATGGTAAATAATATACAGGTCTTGGGTCTGAGGATTGAACTTAGCTAACAGACTTGACAGTTCAGGCTTCTCATAAGAGGTGAAATCGACGACTTTTTCATGCGACCTGACTGGGAGAATGCACTCGTGAGCTTCTTCGCCCAATACAAGACCCGAAAGCCAATTCTCGTCGAGATATCTAAGATCATCCACCAGTCGACGATGCTTGCTGACGTCGTAAGACGCTTCGCAAAGATCCGCAAGATCCCTGAGCACCTACAAGACTTGCGTGTTCTTGAAGCGCTCTCTATAACTCTTAACGACGTAGGGGAAAATTTCCGCGCGCTCGACCGAAAAACCGTACAGCCTCTATTGCAGAGCAAGACTATTTACGAAGAAGACGACCTGGGATCGCCTTTTGGCACGAGTTACATGTTTCCGAACGGCGTAACTGCATTGCATTTCACTAACGTAGCCTCCTTTAACATCGTGATCAATACGCTTAGACAAGAGTTGAATACGATGTTAGATATCAACGACCCGAGTCTGAAAGCCGAATGTCTCGAATGGAGCAGACAGATCTGGAAGTCTTGTCGATATACCTTGTCTTTGAAACCGCTTTGCTCGGCGTTGTTCAGCAGGCACATATGTGTATCATATATGTTTGCAGGGCCTCCTGACCGAGCTTACCTTCTTGACGTCTTGGAAGAAACCGACAGCTGTCGACAACATTCTGCCAGAAGGTGGACGGAGTCAGCTGTGTTCTCGCAATATAATAGCCTCCTAGGACGATGATCTGGGGAAAGGTGATATATGTGCTCAATTATGAGGAGGATCAACTATGGCTTGGCCTAATTCGGTTCGGAATACCACCCAGGAAATTCAACTAGTACTATTATGAGAGAAAATCTCTGTACCTCGGAATAATGATGTATATATTCAAAGAATTCGTGTGTTCAACGTCGACCGTTTGAAGGATCACTCTATCCACTCTTTCTTGATATGTAATATCAACGTACCATGCTATGATTGCGAATCCTCAATGATAACAATCCTCGTAAATGAAACCACAATAGTTTATTTTATATATAGAACTCTAGGAGTCAGAGTCACTGACTTCAACCAAGTTTCATTAACTAATACTTATATATTGAAGGTTGTTGTTGATTTATTAGCACAGAGTTCCTTTAATCAAGCGGAGAACCTGATTGTAATATTAATACGGTATTCTTACACTCCATGTCTGCAGTGCTCACGTCCAATACATGTCTATTATTGGCGTATATGAACCAGACTGCCATATCTCAATGCCATGCCATCTTCCCATAATATCATGTACGACTTTATCCAATGAGTGTTGAGATGCACGCCTATCAAAACTGCGTTTCTTATCATTGGTAGTTTAGTAGCCCCTATACAGGCTAACCCGTTCAATAGAAGTTATTCCTTGGATTGGAAGTCTTGTCCGACTTGGTTACCATCGTGGCACTCGTCGTTAAGATGTGCCAACTTACTAGTGCCTCTTGATTGGAATCATCCGGAAAGGGGAAACATTAGGGGGCGAGCAAACGAACTAGCTAGGCGGATCATATGGGACGCAACTTGGATCACAATACATACACGGAGCTATTTCACAATTCCATTTGATCGATGATGCTGTGTCACTAACCGACGGCACCTCAGCCGCCCCGGTCAACAGCAACTCGGCCGCATTCGCAGGACTGGACGCGTAACGACAATGCAGCCGAATACGTCAATACCAGCTCATACATACATAGTGTACGGTCCAATTACCCCAACTACCCTGCATTGGATGGTCCGGCAATGCCCGGATCCCGGGTCATACGTAGAATATCAATCCCTGGGACTGGTAGCCTACCGAAGATCCTCATGGACGAAGCTATGTAGGTTAGGTATGTATGTATTTGCGATTTCGCTACACCGCTTCCCCGCGAGGCATGCAGCTAAGAGAGGACAGCGGCAAGGATAAAATGATATGTATTGGTCTTGAAGAATGCCGGCGGACACTCCACTTACGGGTAGGTAGGGGGATGCTCCCGGAGGAGAAACGAGTTCGGTGGTCGAAAGATATGTGCATTTCCAACATGACTTTTCTACATAGGTTAACTAACCTGTAATCTTGAATTCTTAAAGTCAGGGGTAGACATTTAAAGTTGCATAACTGGGCCCTACAAGGCTTAGTTTACTTGGAAGCCCATGTCAAATATGCATAACTGTCGATGATATAGGTTAGGTCATTGGATAATCCCTACTTACGGCTATTGGCTTATGTATTGTTCATCGTTTTCGTTTAAGAAAACCTACAATAGATATTGTGCTATTTTATGTGTATACATTCTTCTCTTTCGTTAACGCTGAATGGCAGTTTTCTAAATATAAACTGCTAAAGGGCTTTCTTTAACTAGGTAGTTATTATATTATGCACCTTAGAACTCCCAAAGAATCATCACAACTCTCCCGTTGTCGGGGCTACTTACCTAATTGTTTAGGTTACCTATGTATAATAATTGAACGCGTTTTGGAACTTAATACTGTGTCTCTTCTTTGGGTATGCATATCGCTTCTTTGCCAGTCCCGCTCGACTGTTGATCCGGGTATTCACAGTAAGGAATCCTATAGGTTATTATTTAAAGCAATAGCTATAGTTAACTATACCTAATTCTTCATAATGGTGTGTTTTCTCGGTCTGAGGTAACTTGTCAAAGCGTTTAAGCCACCGGTCCTGATCCCGATAGGACGGGTTAGGTATCAGATGTAGAACCCGCCAGACGCTTTGACCTTCACTATTGAGACCCCTATTGGTTGATCCATGGGTGTTACAAAGGCTATGTGCATTCGTATGCCGTCATGTGATCTTGGCCTCCTCACCTCGCGTCTTCACCGTTTCTTAAGTACCATAATATATTCATAATATCTTCTTAGATACTATAACACTATAACACATGGAATATAGAGAAAATAGAGAAAAGAAAATTTTCATATTGGCATTGTTGACATTGTTGACATTATCATTCCATTCGTTTCCAAACCCAAACCTGATTCATTCTGTAACTACCTTATCCAACCGTGCTCTTCGCTACAACCGTTTCAGCAATGCCCGCGATGGATACCCCGCCCATAATCTCAAATACACCCACCGGGGCGCTGAATTCTCTGTTAATCCAGTTCCTCACTTGTACAGCCATGAGTGAATCAACACCATATGCCGATAGTGGCTTGCTCGGTTCGACGTCCTCGGGTGCTATAGACATAGCCCGAGCTAATTTGGACGCCAGCGTTTTCAATACAACCTGAATACGCTCTTCTGAATCTTTCGCCTGATTAAAGAGGGCCGCCGCTTGCTGGTCGGGGGCTAAGTTGCTGCTTGTACTCGTGTTGTCTGCACCCGAACCGGAGCCCACCAGGTACGAAAAAGCAGCGTACAGTGGCTGGTCTAGAATAGCTGCTGGCGTTCGACCCTGGGCAAGGGCATCGGCAGGCGTGCGTAGACCGAACAGAACCTGACTTATTGGGAGTGGGTTAGTTGGGTCGCATCCCAGTGTTAGCAGGGCAAACAGCTCGGTATCATCGGTCTGTTGCATGTCATCAGCTTCTTGACGTTGGCGTTGGTATTCGCCAATTTCAGAGATCTGCCCAACATTGCGCATCCAGCCGAGGTCGATCGACAGAGCTCTTTGACCATTAGCCCTACGGTAGGCGGCGAGCGTATCCTGGAACGAACAACCGCCGGCGTAGTTGGAACTTGCCAATTGACCATTGATACCGGCAAGAGAGGAGAGGAGGATGAAAAAGTCCATATCCGGGGGTAAGAGACGGTGCAGATTCCACGACGTCTGTACCTTAGAGCGGATCGGAAGCTTCCACTGCTCATACGTCATGCTATTCTGGAATATAGCATCTTGGAGGACGACAGTAGCGTTGATGCACCCTTTGATGGGTGGCATAGTGTGGGAGCACTCCTCTAGCACATAAGCCAAGCTGATTTCTGATGACACGTCGCACCTTGGGGCGTAGACATTAACACCACGCGCCCTCAACTCGGCCACCGTCTCCGCAGCGGCCTTGGACTTGGCACCAGATCTGGAAGGGATAATTAGATGCTTGGCTCCTCTGTCCACCATCCACCGAGTAATTGCTCGACCTACACCACCAGATCCACCGGCGATCAGGTACGACGCATTTTCGTCAAATCTCCACGAACGCTGTTCTTTTATAAATTGCTGTTATGTGCACATGTTAGCCTGACATTCGATATATTGGGAGCGTGGCTGTTGTCAATTCCTTGACAATAGGCCTTCTGGTGGTTAACTTACTGGAACTACCTTCTCAGGTGTTGGGCGAATGACTATTCGGCCAATCTCCCCGCCATCCTGCAGCTGCTCGAAAGCTTGTTTAATATCGCTCACTTCGAACACGCGCAACGGCTGAGGGTACTGGATATTACCCTCGCCTAGCAGCTGCACTGTGCTTTCGAGCAGCTTAGCTGTAGTTCTCGGTTTCAAGCGTGTAATATCGACCACTGAGAAGGTGATATTCTTGGCAAATAGCACCATAGGTAGCGTGGTATTCGCCGTCATGTTGCCGCGACCGATCTCGAGGAAATGTCCATTGGGAGCTATGCATTCACATGAAGCCTGCAATTCATCGCTGCCCGCCAGTGAGTTCCAGACAATATCGACGCCATATCCCCGTGTGGCGCGCATTACTCCTTTCGCGAATAGGGCGCTTTGACCGTAGAAGATGCGGTTTTCGGGAATATTATACGTTTTCACCAGGAATTTCTTCGCTTCGGGTGATGATGCAGTAGCAAAGATGTCGGCGCCTTGCTTCTTAGCAACCTGAATGGCTAGCTGGCCCATGCTACCTGCGGCTGAGTGGATAAGAATCTTGTCACCTTGTTGTATTCTGGCGATATCGACAAGAGCATGGTATGCCACCATACCAGGAGCGAGTATAGAGGTAACAAGTTCGAATGATAGCGAATCGGGTAGTTTGAATACGCTTGTTTCCAAAGAGCGAGGGAACTTGCGCATGCAACCGGGCTTCACCATGCAGACACGATCTCCGGGCTGGAATAGGGTACAAGCACGACCGACCCGAGTGACAACACCAGCACAATCAGCTCCCAACGACTCCTGGCTGCCTTCTTGGTTCCCAAGCGCCGCCTGAACATCTTGGTCACTCAACCCCCAAACCTTGGCCTCGATCTCAACCTCATAGGGAGCGATGTCAGCCCCATATTCAGTGTCTAGGACAAATTGTAAAGAGTCGAGATTGTTGCCGCCATTTGCTGAGAGCTGCACGGCAGGTGCCTCGGCCCAGGGCTTGTGTTGTAGTTTAGGGAAGAGAAGGGATCGCATCGTGTCGTTTCCTTCTACATCTTCGACGGCCCGACCTGTTAGAAGCAAACTGTCTCTGACGATATACTCGAGCTCTTTAGACGACGACTCAAAGGAAGCCCGGAAAGCCTTTGCAATGAAAGAAGAGCATTTCGTCGCGTCTGCCTCATTTTCGATAGCTATGGTCACAATTTGACTATCAGGTTGTTCAGCTCGAACAGAGCGAACGAAGCCCTGTAGGAAGCTATGGTCAGGATACTGTGCGTCACTAGTGTTTGTCGCTGTGGCCCAGAGTAGTCTAGGTGCCCGCCCAATTATTGTCTTGAGGCACATAAAGCCCTCTGCGGAAAGGCTTGTAAGCAAAGGTCTGTTATTCACTTCAGCAAGGCAGACGACAATATCATCCCCGGTTACACCCTCTAGCTCATTAGAAAGCTCGTTCAAGGCAAATGCACAGATAGTTGCTTGCCGGTCACCTTTAGGGTTAATGCTACTAAGCACTGCATCCGCCAACCGTTTTTGGCCATCGTCAGGCTGTTGCGTGTCTGTGACGAGAATAAGGCGACCGGACTTTGGTATTGACTGGGTGGTGTCTTTAGCTTCTACCGCTGTAGACACGATAGTGCTCATCACATGACACACGTCGCTCTGGTAGTCGCGCATGATCAGATCGTTCCCAGAGAAGCCATTGGCTCGTAAGCACTTGTCCCAAATATCCTCGGGTACAGCTGGAGAATGAGGACGCCAAGCCTCACGAGCAACCCAGAAGCCAGGTACTAGACCAGCCATGAAATTGATAATAATCTCAGCTGGGTTGATAACCTCGATTAGCACGAGACGACCACCCGGTTTGAGGGCCCTGCGTATGTGGCGGATGGCGCGCTCTAAGTCGGGGGTAGCGTGCACAACGCTAGCGGCAAAAATCAAGTCGTAAGATTCTGGCTCAAACCCTTGGGTGGCGGGATCGTAGTCCATGTCGAAGGTCTTGAAATTCATGCGACTCTGAAGCTGAGGCCAGCGTCTACCCGCCCGCTCGAAGAAAGCAGGTGAAATATCCGTGTATGTGTAGTGGGCAAAACTGGGCGCACCAAGTCGTTTCTCCCGCTCCTGTAACATCTTCAACACGTGTCCAGTCATACCTCCCGTCCCGGCGCCGACCTCCATGATACGAAGCGCTGGGTTCTCGTGTGAAGCTATGTCCAACAAGGCGGCAAACCGGCCATCGTTGCAGAGGTCTTGGAACAGGTCGGCGTAAAAACTGTCAGCTAGCCCGGAGCCGAATACGACCTGGAGCGGGTCTATCTCTCCCTCCAGCATATCTATAATTTTGCGCGCACAAGCCGTGTACAGCTTCCACGATGGAAGGACAGTCTCGACTTCGCATAGTCGGTCCTCGAGCTCAGCATCCCTGATTTTCTCTATTTCTTCCTGCTGTGACGGTGGCAGGCCCTTGACGTGGTGCTCCATCCATTCGACATGACGGCGTAGGCTGTCAGGCACCTTGGAATAGTTCAAACTTTTAAGAGCATGACCAACAACTAGGTCTAATGTAGAACGCATTTTGGAGTAGCTCGACACGAGGATGGTTTCGTCCCTTGGAAAGTTATTAGCACCGCATACAAGTGCTAGTTGCTCTCGGTCTAGCAGGTTCATCTGAGGTTTCCAGTCGACATTGTATAGTATCTTCTTCTCTTTGCCTCCCGTGTCGGTAGACATGGCTACCGTCTTAGCCTCCCCTATGGTGCACAAAACGGTCCCATCGTCAGCTAGAGCAGCTAGACTGCCCTGCTCTCCGTGACCGACAGCTTGCCACCCACTCAAAGTAGACGTCGATGCGGCCATCCACCGGACCCAGCTTGTTTTTGGGTGCTGCCAACCAACACCCGAGAACCAAGCATTCGATAGGCGCTTGGGAACATTGAGGGTTGGTTGCTGGCCCCCGCTGACTCGTAGAGCCATAAAACCTGCGTCAAGCACAACCGGATGAACCAAACTACGAGTCTGGTATTTCGGTTTAGAAACATCAACGCGCGTGAGTGCCTTCGCCTTTCCATCCCAACGAACGTCCTGGGTCTGCTGAAACCATTCTCCGAATTGGAATCCCAAGTCGGCGGCTTCGCGGATCATGACTTGCGAATCTAAAGGTCGGTCGCAGTCATCCACTGCGTCGCTATATTGGATTCGAATGCTTTCATCGGCCAGCATTCTTTCCCTGGTATCTATCTCTGACGAATCACGGAATCCAACTTGAATACTTGCCCGGAAGGACTCGGTCCATTGGCCACGCGTATACGAGTAAATCGTTGTGTCGAACCACGCCGATGCGTCCTTCTCGCTCGCTTGCCTTTTTCTCGGCCGCAAATGGAATTGCGTTTCCGTACGATCTTCCCAGTCTTCCGGTACAATGATAACACTTATAAATTCGGCTTTTTCAAAGAGGTAACCTGTTACGACGCGATTCGAGGGTATCATATGCTGTACAGCTTCTATGGCCATGACAAGCATCCCTGCCGCTGGGAACAGCACTGTTCCACCAACCTAATCCCGAAATTGTCAGCAATAGCACAGATTGGACAACACTTTTCTCTCTGAAATTTAAAGGGTGACATACCTTATGATGCCCAATCCAAGGAGATGTTTCCACGCTCCAAAAATTCCTCCAGCGAGGCTCCAGGGGATTCCAATCCGATACGCGTACTCCGAGAAGTTCTCCTTGAACGGGCTCGCGGAGTCTATAATCTCGGCAGACGCGCGATTCAGCCCAGTATCTTTGCGAATGGTTAAAGGGGTATTCAGGACAGTCAACAAGAAAAGGCAATTTCTTCTGAGTTGTCTGTTGGTTGGCTGTCGTTATCGAAACGTCATGTCCGAAGCTGTACAGCTGCCCTACTAGTTCTAACATGGTCCGAATAGCCGGCTGAGACCTGTGCAGAGGACTGAAGTAGCGTATCTTGGCATTGTCGCCTTTCTTACCTAGAGTGTCTTGTACCGGCCGACGCAGGGCAGGATGAGGGCCAACCTCAATCAGGTCCGTAACCTTCATATTCGGCAATTCCTGCGCTAGAACATTTATAGCGTCAGCAAACCGGACCGTACGCACCATGTTGTCAACCCAGTACTGTGCTGTAGCTAATACGGTCGGAATAACCGCGTCTCCTGTAACCGACGAGATCATGAGAATTTGAGCCGGAGCTTTATTTTGACGGTCTACGCCCTCGAGGTTTCCCATCAGCGAGCGATACTCGTCGGCGATGGCTTGCATCGAGCTTGAATGATACGCAACTCCAGTCTTAAGCTTTTGCGCAAAGACACCATCCTGGTCGGCTTGTGCTTTGATCAAGTCAATATCCGCTTCACGGCCCGATAGCGTGCAGTTAAAGGGACTATTAACACAAGCAACGCAAATCGAGTCGCCAATACCCGCTGTCTTGATCTTCTTCGTATATTCTGGCACTTCATCCTCTGCCAAGTTGATGGACATCATGGCACCTGGGCTATTAGAGTTGGCATCCTTAAGTTTCCCGGCGAGCTGTCCTCTGTAGTAGGCGACTTTGCAGGCAGACTGCAAAGACAAAGCACCGATAGCGTATCTGTTTGTCTCAATCAAGTCAGTCCGACTATCCTTCTCAATGCTGCTAATCCAAAGCAATATACGGATTCAGGGGTCACATACGCTGCAGGAATTTCGCCTGAAGAGTGGCCAACCACGGCTCGGGGCCTAATTCCGAAACTGTCGAGCAATTCTACCAGAGCAATTTGGACCGCCGTAGACAATGGCTGACTATATTCAGGCTTGTTAATGTTCGCGCTGGAGCGTAGCTCATCTGTCAAAATTGGAAGAGGGTCAGTTTTATTGCACTTTCACGGTTTTATCGAGTTTGGCATGGCTGTTCTCCTTACCGAAAATCGACCATTTGCATCCTAAGCTTCCATAAATACCATCGATATTGCGTAACGTCTCCGTAAATACTGGATACTGGATTAGATCCCAACCCATATCGACGTACTGTGCCCCCTGGCCGGTAAACACAAAGCCTAGCTCCGCCTGGGATGCGCTTCGTACAGGCTTTGAGAATGATAATTTCGTCCCGGCTTGGCCCTCCTGTTCGTCTATGGCGAATGTTCTCCACAACATCTGGCTTCGCCGGACAGCCAGCGTATAGGCTAAGCGATCAATCTTGGTCGATTTTCCGGAGATATTCTCATAGAATGTCTGATAAGACTCCATCATACGCTTGGCAGCCTTTTCGTCGGCGGCTGACCACACTAGTAATTTAGGCAGGCCAGTATCAAGTATGGGCGTCACAGGGCTATTCAACAAGGAATCTATGCCGTTGATGGGAATTGTTCCGTTGAAATAGTTTGTCCCATTCGTGTAATCCGCCCCATTACCATTGATAGGTTTGTTGATAAGGACTGTTTCACTGATATCGGTAACGTCGTTGGCATAGATAATACCGTTACCGTTGGTGTGGACTTTTCCGTTTCCTAACCAATTTGCAGCACCACGTATGTCATCTTCTTCTAATGTACCCCCAGGAATAGAAGTAGTATGGTGATTGCCAGTCAGGTTGTAATGTTGTAGGTAATGGAGTGCATCATCTAGAATAACATGCGTATTAGCACCCCCAAACCCGAATGAGTTGACCGATATCCGGCGCAGGCCTGAGCTCGGCCAAGCTATTTTTTGAGTAGGAACCTTCAATTATCTGGTCAGCATACAAATATCTCCCCAGTCTCAAAAATACGCACAGCAGTATGGTAGAAGTCGGGATCGATGGCGGGGTTCATCTTTTCGAAGAGAGGGTTAGGAGGGATTACGCCCTTCTCTAGGATTACTACGAATGTTATTAGTTTTCGGGTTCTGTCAGAAGGCAGATAGGGGCCGTAGGAGAGAGAGACTTACAGATCGATTTTACGATTCCAGCGAGGCCGCTGGCCCCTTCCAGGTGTCCAACTGTCGCCTTTACGCTACCACTATTGTAGTCTTTTAGTAAAAACGTCCAGATAAGTGAGGAAATAAGCATAAGGTTAGTTCGGAGCTTCAATCCACATACACGTAAAGAGGCTCTTCGGCCGATCGATATTCCCGGAAGACCCGACCTAGGGCTTTCATTTCAATCGGGTCACCAACAGGCGTACCCGTCCCTAGTGTTTTCTACGTTAGAATCTTCATCTGAGTGACGGCAAATGTATTTACTCACCGTGGGCTTCTACATAACGGGTCTGGTCAAAGGGTAAATTGGCCTGTTGATACACATGACGAATCAAGTCTTCCTGTGCTTGGGAACTGGGCTGGGTCAGTATTGGTGTATACCCATCTTGGTTCGAGCCTGTCGATCGGATGACAGCACGGATCATATCTCCGTCCCGAACTGCGGACAATACAGGTTTAAGCACAAGGGCAATAACGCCCTCTCCTCTTGCGTATCCATTTGCGCGGTGATCGAAACTGTAGCATACACCGTCCGGAGACAAGAAATTCTGGTCAGATAATAATTGGACGATTGCTGGATCGAGAAGAAAATTGGCGCTAGTAACGAGAGCCTTTTAGATGTAATTATTTAGCTCGGAGTATAGCGTTGGCCTAGAAGGATAGGAGTGACACTTACACATTCTGCGTCGCCGCTCTGAATAGCTTTGCACGCTATATCAACAGCTGCCAAACCACTCGAACATGCCGTATTAACATGAATACTAGGACCGTGTAGGTCAAAATACCAGCTAACACGATTTGCAATTATAGAAGCGACTAGGCTCCCGGTAAGGGCCGTGCGCTCGATGTTATCGGGATCCACGGTTACCATTCTAGTGTAGTCTTCTAACATGGAGGCGGAGAAAACTGCCGTGCGCGACCCCCTGATCTTCTCGGCCGGGATTCCAGCTGCAGAGATCGTAGTCAGTTCATGCCGGTCCCGTAAACTTGCATTATGCCCTTACCATTTTCAAATGCCCGGTAGGATGCCTCCAGGGTCCACCGCTGCATTGGATCCATGGATGCCGCCTCCTTCGCCGTGACGGAGAAGAACGGGGCGTCGAAAACCCCCACATCGGTATTGAGGAAATGCCCGCCTCGGCCTTGGAACTATTGCGATTGATAAGCCTCCGGCACGGCGGCTACCCGGACTAGACACGAAGCTTACCTTATGGCGCGGGTTGTCCAAGAAAGAACCGGTCTTTACACGCGACTCTGGCCATTCTGTCATCAAGTTCCGTCTATTCTCCAGAATATTCCAGAACGTAGCGTCGTCGTCGGCATCCTGGGGTAGCTTAAAGGAAAGGCCCACGATAGCAATATCCCCGGATCCAGCCGACTCCGACAACGATCGAGCGCTTGATGTGTCTGTGTGTTCCGCCATGTTACCGCACGCGCATTAGTATTAGGATATTAGAAAGGCGGTATGAGATTGTAGCCTGCAACCTATTCGAAATAAAAATGATGCAGGACGTTGATGATTTCATATAGAGTAACAAAACGTCATTCAGCCGTGTCAACATCAAAAGGCCTGGCCTACCTTCACCTTTTACTATCGCAGAACTCAGTAGAACTCACCGCTTCTTTGGCCATAAATATACACGAATTCCGAGCCCTTCCCAGTCCCCTGGCTAGGGACGTCCATTCAGGGTTTGACGTACATAGCGTACGTGAAAAGATGACCAACATTTTGGGGGTGCTGTCTAGGTTACCTTGACACGCTATAGATCAGTGGAGCTATAATAGGGATGCTGTACTTTTTTCGTACTAGAATCGTCTATATTGGCCTTAGATGAATCCCTCTAAATGCAGGGCCCCCGCAGCTCGGAAAGTTGGACAAGTTTGCCATGATCTCGGCGCGCAAGTGGCGTAAAAACTGATGACCCAGAATACACTAGATGCATTGTTGCGGAGCTGCCTTACATGCGTTAAAGTTCCACTTGTCCGTCGATAAGGTAAGGGGCTGATCCTCGATACATACATACGCGTAGACCCAGGCGTACCATAGATAGAACCTAGTCCCCCGTCTCGGCTTCCACACTCTTCGCTACGTCGTCGTAAGCGGCCCGGGTCGCCAAGTCAGAGCTTTCCCGGCCGTTGACAAGGGTTTACACTCGGGGAAAATCCAAGAATGGGTTACCGTCTCCTCCCAGGATTCATGAATAAACGGTCCTCTCCGGGTTGCTGCTCCTGTGGGGGGCATTTGTGGAGGCAACTGGAGAGCCTCAGCACATCATGTCGTGGGAGAATTCAGTCGGTATGTATACGGTGTAAGGGTGTCTAGACAGCAATTGACGTAAGTCAACCCTGGCCCAAAGGAAGATGTGGTTACATACCTAGGTAAACGCAGTCCCTAAGTCACTTGAGTCCACATGTATGTATCAGCTTTGCAGGTTGCATTCGCGTGCGTAGCATCTTCTATGGGACAGTTGGATCATTGGATACCATTGAGAGACGATTATACATACTAGCTATCTGCATTGTATATTAGACTTGGTTTGGCATGGCTTTAGAACGATTACCTGAGAAGGATGCGAATTTCCATGCATGCCACCTTGCAGAGAGATCCATCCTAACGCAGTAGTTCGTGCTTTACTTAAATCATTGGTAAATTCGAGTCCATTCATGAATTTTAATACGCTGAAAGGGTTTTTTCCCTTTTTTTCCTTTTTTTTCCCTTTGACGGTCCGATGGTAAATAGTGTGATGATATGAGGTAGTAGGTATAACTGCATGCTTTCCACATTTCTATGTTGAATTAAAAAGTCCCGAAATAAACTTTACCTAGGTAGGTAATGCTTGAAAATACTTAAACCCCATAATTTAAGCATAGTTAATTTACCATTGGCAAAAGAAATTGGGTGCACACATAAAATAGGCCGGGTTTTAACCGGCAATCACCACGCAGACACCGAAATACTCCATCTTTCATCATCACATCCATAACCACCTAAAGTACCACATATTTTATCTTTTGAATCCATCCCTAGGTATGTATCCTTTCGCATCTGCATTGCTACGCAGCTCATGGATATTATGTACATGTTATTATCAAGCTAATATGCTAATATCCTGTTAGCGTTACTTCAGATACTCTGTTTGGACCATACAGCCCGGCTCGCTGGTCAGGTGAGGAAGATAGCTATCACGCTAATCGATATATGGACGCTTACCGAGAACTTGTTTGCCTAATCGGGGCAACAACGCTTAATGGCCTTTAATGGCCTTTCGAAAGAAGGCTCATTTGCAAGGTGAACCCGAAGTCTCGGGTAATACCAGCCTTTCCTAATACGGTACTTCCCGAGCTATGTGTCAAATCAGGGAACGTCTATCTGCGCAATGTACCTGGATGTACCTTATATGTATATACATAGGTATGTAGGTTATATTGTAAGAAATGCACGTCGCAACATTCCCCAATATCCCAGTATCCCAACATCCGCACGAGTGACACATGTATTAAATCGAGTCCATGTGCAGCCTGCAGGTGCATTAGCGTGCACATAAGGTACCTATCCAACTAGCCAACCCAAGTACCTACATGCAATATACATAAGTGGAAATAATCAAACGATAATACGATCAAGCTTATATTTTCAGATGTTTAACCTAGAATAATACCATCCAACATTTCTTTTCCTTGCATGCCTACAAGGAGGGGCTATGTAACACTCGCACATGTGGCAGTACAATACAGTAGCCACTCTTATACATAGGTAGGTATACACTTACAATCATTTTATAGTGTTCTATCAAGTATACGCGTAACAAAGCATTATACAAGATACCCCCAGTGACCCCCAATATACCGCCTAGACTTTCAGCAAATCCGGAGAAAAACCAATACCGGTAACCCAAGCTACCCTGTATAGCCTACCTCAACCCCTTGAGATGCCAAGCTCCAAAACGAACTTCATCCGTGACAGAAGCGCCACGGTCACTCTTATGCGCCTATAAACCCTTACATACCCCACGCAATATTGTATACTCCACCAATTTCGACATTCATGGCCAAATGGGACTTCTGAGTAATAGTGGTTCGCGTTGTGCTGACGATAGCCAAGCTCAGTGGTTCTTGCTCCAGTTAGTTTGTGGATTCAGTTCCCTTTATATTTCCCATCGACAGAATCTTCATCTAGCTTACGATAAGTGCTTATGGCGGCGGGCATCTTGTCAAATTTGGCGGATCCTTCGGTAGCCTTGGCTAGCTGTGATTTCGTCGTTATACCGAAAGCTCTCTTGAATCCAGGGGGGGGCATTTTGACTCCCAAACAATCATCGGTATAGAGGCTACGCAAGCAACAAAGAACCCGCATGCTATCTCGGCCATTAACCACAATACCAAAGGCGCTAGCGTATACACTTGGCCCTCTGAGTTGTAATGGATAACTGTCGTTGCCAACCTCGCCGCGGCTGAGACGCAAGCACTATTGTATCCCTAGCATTAGCTTATTAATCAAGTTAGGCAATGATAGGAGGTCTAGATCATGGACTTACAGCAAACCCATACCGAATATCATCGAGATGTCGAATCTATTTTGCCACATCATCTGGGGCCCCCAAATTATGTGTTGCGGCCGCGAGGAGATAGTAACGACAGACGCTAGTTAGATAAGTGCTAATAAGACTTTGAACGCTGTAAAGGGGAAAGCACTTATGATCAACAATAGCGATATCCCAGATGGCCGGACAAAAGTATCCCACCAGAAGTCATTCGTCGACCGGCTCCCCCTAGACACGACGATTCGACACCATTCAACCAGGATAGCCGGTTTTAGACACGACATCACAAATGAATAGCAAATACCGAAGATGAGAGTCTACTGAGTGAGAGTCGGTTGTTATTTTGCCTCAGACTTCAAGGATCTTTTACATACCTAGGTTGTTTGTATAAGATCCCGTAGACGAATATCTCACTAGTACTTAAAATACATAGCCTAGTGACTCAATCATGGCAATTACTAGATGAGCTGTTCCCCAGTAGAAGCTTTAGGTTCTATAAAGTTAATGATACAGCTATAGGAATTCATCTTCGACTAGTTCATAAGGCAAGCAGCCAATGTAAGCAATAAAGATAGCAATTAATACTAAGATTGCCAATATGTTAACAACCATCAATATAAGATATGTTCTTCCAAGAGAACCCTATCCTAAGAAAAGAAAGTTATAAACGGAGAATAGGTAGGTATTCAATATTAGCATAACACGATCCAGGCAAGCTGATTACCTATTATTTAGAGAGTTGCTTAGATTAACTAGAAGAACTAGAAGTCATGCCAAGCGGCAGTTTAAGGGGAGGTCCATTAATATTCATAACTGAGTTCTTGTACGAGCGATTCCCCGGCTTCTTCTCCGTGTACTTTTTTATTTGATCGTCTCCACTCTAATATAAATAATAGCTACAGTTTCAATCCCAAGAAAGCGCAGACGCACGAGTTAGCACGAACCTAACCCTTACGCATATTTCATATTCAAGCATGTAAAGAGAAAAGAGTTTTGATTGACGAACAATTACGATACTCGTAAATATTCGTACTTTCAACCTCTTACAAATTCAGATTGCGATGTTTTAAACAACCTGAACAGGGGTCTTCGGCGATGGATCCTGAATTTTGAAATTCGTCGAATCAAATGCAACAAGCTGGCTATAATTCTCCATTCGCTACCAAACTCGGGTTAAGTTCAGGACACACTACTTTCACATTGCGGAAATGTCGTCCAAAAAATTATGGGATATATAATTCTCTTGATGCCCATCACCGAAGTCGTCAAAAAAGAAGACTTCCTTCAACTCTCTCGACATTTTTCAAAGTTCGCGACACGCTGCCCCCGGCAATTGTACGGTGAGAGATGGCTAGGCACCCCCGGACGATCAAAGCTATGATGGGATCACAATACCGCCTCGCTGAGCGGGAAGTGGGCCAGATGGGTTGGCTGAAGGGAGCTCTATCCTTGGCTTAGTCAAGACTTTGCACTTCTTGCCCCTATTAAGTTATTAAGCCACATCCGCGGACTTCTTCCATCACAGGAACTTTTCTTACGCGCCGCAAAGAATGCTGTCAAAAATTAACTACCCCATTCGAGCCACCACAGTATGGGTAATGTGTTTTTGACGGCATTCTGCCGCACAAGCAATTTCTTGCTACAGTCATACGGCATTTATCCGACTTATATAAGCTCGTATAAACCCCCTGATCGATAGTATGTAACGGAAAGGATTTCATTATCTTTAGCGACGTGAAAACTGGAGTCGTAGTTATATTACACTAGCCAGGTTCTCGAGAAATAGGCAAAATCAACCCATTCGGACAATTTTGATACTTGTGGTGTGAAGCCTATTTGTTTACACGTTCCCACAAGCTATTTTTCTCCTATCTGCTCTCAGCCCGTTTACTGTACCTGCAGATACTGCATATTAGTTCCGGTTTGTTTGACAAATCATTCATCAAATCACACCTACCTACTCTCTGCAGTGCAACCATGCCAAAGCAAGACATTTACCAACTTCACCCAAACGGCTGGGAGAGCGACACAGAAGTAGAAATTCGCAAAGTAACCACACTCGACTATTTGGCAGCCTGCGTCTATACGAACTATGCTGCTTTCTTTAAGTTGGATGATGATAAGAAGCAATTGGCTGCTTCTACGCTGAAGGCTGGCCTCGAGCGGACTATTACGCAAATTAGACATATTATCGGCACGATTGAGAAGGATGAAGAGAAGGGTGGTCACGTGTTCATCAAGAAGAAGGATAGCACAGTCCCTTTCCATGTCCAATGGCTCGACTCGCCTGAGGATAAAGATAAATACCCGTCCTTCGATGATCTCGAAAAGGCTAATTTTGGGTCGGTGGCCATGGGCGACCTCAAGATTTGGAGTGTCGAACCCATGACATACGGGGAGAAGCCAGAGGCACACCCTGACAACCACCCCGTCATTGCAGGCTTCAAGGCTAATTTCATTCGTGGTGGCCTAGTCCTCAATATGCACTTTCATCATTACGCCTGCGATGTGATGGGCATGTCTGGATTTGTAGAGCAATTGGCTGACAATTGCTACGCTATCGTGAATAACACTCCATTTCCTCCTTGGAGCGATAGCCACTTTGGCGTTCCGCACTTTATCAAAGATCTACCTCCTGAAGACCAGATGGTAGACGGCCCTGCCCAGCCCCAGCGTCACCCAGATCACATTGGGGCTACGATGTACCTGTTTCACCTACCTAAGAGCAAGGCAGCAGAGTTGAAGAAGCTAGCTAGTCCGGACGACGGTACTTGGATCTCAACGTATGATGCCTTCATAGCGTTCCTCTTTCGTACGACGACCCGGCTTCGCGCTCCCTTCTTTAAGCCAGATATGTCATCGAATGTCGCCTGGGCTCAATCAATGGATATGCGCAGACGGCTTCATACCCCAAAGTGTCCACCCCGCATGCAAGGAAATGTGTACTTCGTGGCATCAACCACAATGACTAATGTCCAACAGCCAACTGTTGCGCAGATCGTTTCAGAATGGCCCTTGTCCAGGCTGGCGCAATACATCCGTCAGATGACCGACGAAGTAACCCAGGAACGCGTGGACGAAGTGCTTAACCAGCTAGCGCCGATACGTGACAAGCCGGCCTTGATGACCCGCACAGATTCGTTTCCACCATTGTCAAACCTCCAGACTGACCATCGTGACGTCAAGGTCACTCTGTGCGATTTTGGATTTGGCAAACCGATCGGGTATCGACATGTCATAGATGTGGTTACTGAGAACCTCACATTTGTATACCCGCCGCGCGACAGGTCCCCTGAATCAGACGAGGGTCCTGAGCTTAGCATCTCGTACGAGACCATATTAGCTGATGGGCTAATCAACGACCCTGAATGGAACAAGTATTTCGAATACAGGGGAATCGACTGCGTTCACACCGGACAGCACCACTAGCTAATCTAGCCAGGGGTTGTGATGTTAGGGGCATTCTGAGCGTACATAGCGCAAAACTTAGACTTATGAGACTTACGAGACTTATGTTAGTTAGGTTAGGTACCTAGACATGTAATTAGTAGTTAGATCTGGTTCTTACATACATACACATGTAGTTAGATATTTCCATAACGTAGCGTATTTTGCCAATTTACCAATCTTGAGATTCGATCCCCTCACATTTACCCTCACATTCAACGTGAACGGGTTTACATACACGCAGACACGTTAGCTGTCTCGAGCTCCGCCCTTTGAGCGGTGAGATATGCTTGGCTACTGTCGAAGCCAAAATAAAACCTCGTCCTCATAATCATCCCATAAATCTGGGTCTAATAGCTAAATTCCTCCCAATTAAACTATCACGGAGAGAAATATCGCTTCAGCTCATCCACTGTAAATCCAGATTCTTCTTTGAAACGATCCTTTCCGTTTCAGGCTAGCCCATCCATAACGGTGGTTTGCGGATGAGACTGGATCGTCAGATTCCTGGCCCCAGTAAGTACATTTTACATATCCGTCTGGGGCCAGATCTACACTACCTTTGTGCTATTAACCAATCGTGTATAAGTTGGCATTGTAGTGCCGCTAGTATAAAGCGGTGTATAATCATCACGTAGTATTATAAGCACATCAGAGCCTCATAGTCGACAGTTTGGAATTTAGAGGTTACATTGACGTAAAAGCTATCATGTGGCAAGGTAAATAAGAGGAGGCGGCGAGGTTACTTAATTCGTGATCGTATAACTAGAGCAATTTGCGAGGATAATGGCGGTCGGCATAGCTGCATGGTTATCACATGGATAGCCAGGCATATTTTCGAAAATTATGACCAAAGTTGCATGTATGTACAGGCCGAAGTAGCCGGTTATTCCAAATCCTAACCATCCCGCGCAGGCGAGGGTCATAACCAACAGACTCGGCCCAGCCCGATGCTACGTTTCGGTTATCTAAGATTTCATACGATTGCGCACACCCATGTATATGGCAAGTACCTCTTATAACGATGGCCAACTTGAACTCGAGCGTTAGTTACACCATTAATACCAAGGTTCCTATCCTGCATATGTATAATGGTAGAGCGGCATATTCCCGCGCAAGTATCTCGAAGGAGGAGATGCGATAGTATTAAAGGCCGAAGCCCGAATTCAAGCCAGGGCCGTATGTATGTATGCATTTACATTCGCATGTCAGCGGTGAGTATTAATTGCACTTATAATTACTAGGAATGTGAGGGGGCGTGAGATCCATCTAACCGCGCCAACAGTATCGTGGGGAAGCTTTAAATATGAGCTACATAGTACATACTAGGTATGGATATAACTACATACCTATTATTACACAGTACGAGATCATGAAAATAAATAGAACTTTTTATATTGTTCCTCCATAAGACCCTTGCTTAACTGCAACCTCCTCCCTTGTCAGGTCTGTATTACTAGGATGCTTACCCACCCCAACGAACATCTCTAGAAACAATACATACATGTAGCGAGCAACAAGCAACGCACAGTGTCAGAGAGCTGTCTCCTAAAACACAGACATATACTCCACTTAGAAAATACTCAATATATGTTACATCTATGTAGCTTGCGCTTAGTAAAACAATCAATTCAGTTTCATCATAAGGTAACTCTGAACCTACAAACCAAATATACGCCCTACCATCGTAAAAAGTACCTAAGGTATGGTTAAGGTATGGTTTGGTTTTCCCCTTATAACCCTAACTATCGAAAAATCAATCATAACTTCTACTTGCTCAGGAGCTGACGTTCCGGCGCGTTAGAGAACCTTGCTCTAGGTGTCTGTTAAATAAACCCCAAGCGGAGAACATATCGTGATGCCTCCATTGGCATCATGGGCTTACTCAGTTGGATACCTGAAGATAAAACTGATATATACCAATAGGTTCTTTCAAGCCTTAAATACTTCACAAACCCGTCGTCATCCTTCCGAACCCACGTCTCGAAGTAATACCCCCGCCTGTCCCCTGCTTTTCGTTCACTGCGACCCGCCAAATGACGCCTTCACCTTATCAGGGCTGACCTGCTCGAAGGCCGAAGAGCCTATGGAATGTATACTCTGGTACTGGCCTAATATCTTTTCGTAGTAGGTTGCAAACTCATCACTCGTAGGCCAACTCCAGTCAATCCCGTCGCTCCCCAATAAAGGCCCGACGATATCAAAGTATGAAAAGGTAGCATCGAGCAGGGCCACGTTCTCAAAAAAGGTGCCATCGGCTAGTATCAGCACACAGGCAATAGTGCAACTTCTTTGCCGCGGATGATGTCCGCGACTCTTGGATCAACTGCCATGCCGACGTGGAAATAAGGGCCTGTAGTGCCGAACCAAATCGTGAACCGGTACAAACACGTCGTGGAGGCTAGCTGGAATAAGCATAGACTTGAGCAAGGGTTTGGCAAGGTAAAAGCCGGGACTAACTACCTCGGTAGGTACCTTGGGTAGGTACCTAGGTATGATAGCTACACGTTTAGGTACGAGGCTGAATTGAATAAGGCTGGTTCAGCGTAGACGAGCAAGGCAGGTTTTGAAATCTGAGAGACGATGCCTACTCAATTGAGACTAATACGACCTCTGAATCACTTGTTCTTACCTAAATTTTTCATGTCGAACCCAATTCCCAGCTACGGATATTTGAATTGAAATAACAGCGATTGAAGCTACTGCGCAAAAAAATGAAGCTATTTACTGTCTGCAGAAACTGATGTGGATTAAAGAATGGAAAGGAGGGGTAAATGGTAACGCAGCGTAGCATCGGGTCAGGACCCCTGAAATAGCGTTGTTCTACATACCTACGTACCTACGTACCGTATCGTACCCTCAACTTAGACTAATTGCTTTAGGTAATCGTGTAACAAGTCTTTCAATAAGGTAACAGACGTGTCATACTTTTTCTTTTTTCTTTTCCTTATGGACTACTCCTAAATATAGAATATACAAACATTTAACTAAGTACCTAAGTATCAAGGTAGTATACTAAACTCAACTTTATATTACATAACTAGGTACCTAAACTAATGTAGTTATAACTAACTACTCTAAAAAGGGAGAAATCTCCAAACTCGACTTGTTCTAGTCAGGTAACTACCTAACTACACTATCACCATACCTATGCCACTATATGCAAAAGCAGACAAGCTCACACGTACCTAGTAGATAATGAATCCCTCGGCTATCTGATTTATAAGTTACGGCCCGATCGGCAACGACGGACAATCACCTTGCTGGGTATGTATATCCCAAGTGGACGACGATGCAACCTAGTATAAGCCTAGGCAAGCTAGGTATACATGCAAGCAAGTGGTTCTTTAACCACCAACGATCTCGGCATCGTTGGAAATTGGCTCGTCTAAGGACCCCCAACTATGCAGGCCTTGGAGAAAAGCTGTTGATCCGCAATCGAAAACATCTCAAGTACTGGCTGCACTGCTTTGGTACCCTGCTGGTCGTTCCGGTCAAGAAATTATCGGCCGATAGTCCTGGACTAGGATCACTACATACACGCACACATATGTACCCGGACATACATAGTACATACATCAGGCACATGTAAGGTATGTATACACGCACGGAGTATCAGCTGTCTGCTCTCCTGTGCTTTTCTCCGCGGCCGTCCTGCCGTCCAAATAGCTGGGTCCTCCAGAGTCCCACATCTCTAGCTGTTCGAATTTCAACCCACCCGCGCACGCTGTCACCGATCTTTGAGGAGCTCGTGCGTCACCCATGGCCTCCTGTGTGTTGACCCAGAGCTTTTTCTGGAATATGCTTCGCTGGGGCTACTTAGAACGGACGTTAGTGGGATGTTGTGGCGCGCGTGTTAGTGATGGTGCTGCAGATGGTTAAAGCAGCAACTCTGCCATGAGGAATAGACGCGTATACGAGTAACAGTACTGGATTAATTCGTGTATAGCCAGGTTAGGTAAGGGTTGCATCTGTGTATATATTGACTTGCCACAATCGTAACATCCCTTTAACTTTAGGACGCTACGGATATGCATTCTTAGGTACCTGAGTGCATACCCGTAGCGTCCTAAAGTTAAAGGGATGTTACGATTGTGGCAAGTCAATATACAGATACCTAGGTAGGGATAGACCGATAGGCGCTTTTTGGAAGACCCGTTGATAAAGTGATTGCTTGTTGATAACTTGGGTTTAGCATTACCTACGTGGTACGATGTGATATGTTGGTGATAAAGACAAAGATATAGAGACTTGAATAGTCAGAAGTAAAATCCAGCTCATCCTTCCCCGCCAAGAGTTCTGTTTCAATAGAACCGGTGCACGTGTTCTATTGAAGAACTTTAACTTAAGTTTAAGTCTAATCTTAATAGACCTAATAAACTAATTGCAGTATAATCGAATGATATACTTTCTTAAAAAAAGGCTTAAGGAACTAAGCCCTTAATAAAGAGGCTAACTCAATCACCTTTGTTTTAATCTAGCAGGACAGGTTGTAGACATTAAGATTTTACTATTTATTATTATAAAAGGAAGTATATTATCCTCCCGACATATAAGACTATAGGCCGTAGTATTCGACTATATTCAACTGTGAAATGATTTCTAGCGCACTTTCTGATCAAAGTTTTCGAGATGGCAACGTTGAAAACACCCCAATTTCAACTAGACTTTCAATTAGAGTATGGCTATTATGTTGTTTGCTATCAATGATACACGTGATGACTATATTACTCGTCATCTGTTACAAGCCCTTGACAATCAAATAATATTTTGCTCATCTTGGATACTACGTGACGTGTTCCGAATATGGTTGTTGCTGTTAGCTTGAAGGGTAGGATGCAATTAGGCTTCCATTCTCTCCTGAGAACCAACTCATACGATGAAATGTGATTAATCACAGTACCCCTGAGCCGCGAGCCCTTTCCGCATCTCGGGAATCTGTCCAAAACGTTGTGACGGGAAAATCCCTGTAGGACTTTACCCGTTGCCATGGTTCTGGGTATGTTGGTACTGGAAAATCCTCCTGGATTGCATTTACAGTATAAACTATATCTTAGCTACATTGCTACAATGTCCTGATGCCAAATTGGTCATGTAAATGTTCAGCTCTTGAAGAATGACCATATGAAGTTCCGTCTTCCTGGTGAGATTAGTGTACCTCCCATATATTACTGGGCCTACCTTCGTGATTGTTATAAGCATGCGCATTTACATATTTGTTTACCATGTAGAAAGACCGAGAAAGGAGAGGGAAATATACCAGTCCGTTGCTTACCAGCTCCTACAATGATTTGCCCTTGTAGGTATGGGGTGTAGCTATGGATCAACTACGAAACTACGAAGGATTATCGATGTAAGGTCTAGGAAATAGTTCCAACATCACTTTTTTTTTCTGGCAGTGCATAGCCATTTATCTTGCCCCTAATCTATTGCACCGCTTGAATCTCCCAATAAACTTTATTGCGAAGGCATGTAATGTCGGAAGCTACCCGGAAGCAAACACAATTTTCATCGTGGAGTTGAAACCGGTACATTACACTAGTCTTCGAAGACCTATCGCAAGGGATAAGGATGGGCAACGACTTTCATGCCTGCAGGAGGAAAGGTTTTGTTGTTTGCTTGAGCGATCTAAATTGAACTTCGTAGCCCCTTGCTGGAAAGCACAATAACTGAAGAAACGTGGGATATTTTCTAGATCACAAGACACTTGATCATGGGGAATCCCAATAGTATTGGGAAGTCAAGTCAGTAAATCGAGTGTCCATGAATCTCTATTTCGTAAAGAATAGTAAAAGCTAATAAGAATAAAAGTATGTAGAAGACAGTAGTGTCCAAATATGTCGGCCAAGTGCCGATGCCAAAGAATGTTACAGAAGTGAAGGTGTCAAAATGGACCAGATGCTTTAATAGCCGCTCGACCGGTAGACGTCTATGAATTCCCCAAACCAATCGTTCATCAGTAAGTCATCCCCCATGCAAGTGTAAGATTCGTTGCAAGTTTTCATCTCAAACAGCGGTGCAGAGCAGAGCATCACCAATCAGAGGCAGGACGCAGCACTCAGCCGTCAGGCCATTGTCTGCGCAAGAACCTACGAATTCCTCAATAGAGTTGAGGTCGCGAGCGGCTGTGGAATGTCAGTATAGTGTTGCATGAACTAGCAATAGGGTCATTTAAACTTACGGCTCCCGCAAGTAAGGTCGAGGATGCCATCGATGTCAACTTGGCAACAGAGAGGCTGTGATAGAGGTTAGCAGTTATTTCCCTCGTTGAGAAAATTCTGAAAGCAGAGTCATTTTGCGCATTTAACCTCCTGGAAGAGTTTGGTCTGGGGTTCATAACCGGCAAACCAATGTCATGAAGAGGAAAGCAGAAATAATAGAAGGGCTCGATGTCACATACAGTGTTACCTAAAGGGCAGATTCTTGCGAGGCCACCTAAGCCACCCTCGCTACCCCAACCGTCATTGCCACCCTGAGGTTGAGAGCTAGCAGCAGGGTATCCAGGATATGTCGGGGTGCTTGCTGGGTACTTGGTTGGATACTCGCCCCTCTTGCTCTCCTTCGAATGATGCTTTTCCTTAGCATGCTCCTTAGAATGCTTGGTCTTCTCATGCTTGTGAGAAGACTTGGTCTTTGTTGGCTTCTCCTTGTGTTCCTTGTGCTTCTGAGTTGTGGTCGAGTGGTGAGTTTCGGGAGTAGAGGTTGGGTACTGAGCCTTCTTCTCTGTGGTCGTGATGTAGTGGGTTTCCATGGTGGACGTTGGGTACTGGGGCTTTGGCTTAGAAGTCGGGTACTCCATTTTCTTCTCCGTGGTTGTCGGATATTGTGCTACCGGAGTGGAGGCCGGATACTGAACCTTCTTCTCGGTAGTTGTAGGGTAGTGATGTTCCGGGGTAGATGTAGGGTAATGAGCCTTCTGGGTGGTAGTTGGGTACTTGGCCTCTGGGGTAGAAGTCTTGTAGTTGGGGTTGGCTACCGGGCTAGCAGTGGCTACGGCAGCGAGAACCACAGGGAGGAAATTCTTGATCTGCATCTTGATATTTGTTTTGACACGAGTGTGATAAGTAACGAGCGACTGTGTAACGAGCGACTATTTATTCGGATGAACAAGATGGTGTGAAAGATGTAGAAGGTGATGCGAATTTGAATAGCGAGTATATGTCACAGAGAACGGGACCCAAGTGACTTCTTATAAGCTACCATCATCATGGGAATCTTACATCTCCCGTTGAAGTTCCGAGATACGACCCTGCAGTAGGGGGTTGGATCCTGTGAGTTGTAGATCGTGTCCCAATAGCTTGCACGCTAGTTTGAGGCTGCATCTAAAATATCACTTATGATTCAGCCTTGTAGTTGGTGTTTCACGCATGTCCTGACCATTCATGTTTGGGGTTCCAAGTCAATTGGAAACGACCTTGCAGGTTCTAAGACTTGTAGTACCCTGTTATGATAGAAGGCCAGCCACAGAATGAAGACGTGGTATACTTCTAGGTTGTAACCTTATGATATAGTCCATCTAGATATTGAGAGCTGGAGTACGCTTCGCTCCCCGATTTCGTCGAAGTTACGAATATGATCTACCTAGAAAAGAATTTAACGGCACTAAATCGAAGCAATATTTGAGTACCTAGCTTACTTGAATACATAGGTAAGTAGGAGATCCTGAAGGATAAAGCTTTCGAGCTGAACTATTTCAGCCATGTAGACCAAGTATGAAAGATACTCGGAACTTTCTGCCGTTCGTGCGAAAGAGGTACACCTATCTGAGTTAGTTTCAAGCCATCTATATTCGACATTATGAACAGTTGATCCAATTAAAGGTTCATAGATCTAAATACGACGCCCGTTCAATAAGCAATAAGACCAGACTCCAGATTTAAGACAAATTGCAAGCGATCGACACAACTAAATCCACAAAATGAAAGGGGAAACTTCCTATTTAGGCAACCAACCTGAGCCACCACCAATGCCGCGCGCAATAGCGACTTCAAATGTCTTTGCTTCTTATGCAGTATGCGGGCCGTAGAGATTTATGGCCATAAGGGGTACTATCATCACCATATAACTCGTGGTTGTATCGGCCATAGCCTGTTACCACGAGAAGCAAGCAGCAAGCGTCAAAACTACCGTAAGCCACAGCTAACTTCTATCATAATAATCGATTTGACTCTTATCTAATTTGCATGATTATTGTCTTAGAAAAAGATAGTAGCATCCCTTGACTCGGCTTTGTTGGGGTCATGGTTTGGCCATCGATTGGTGTACCTGGTCATGCTTCCCGGCCGGTATTCGTTAGTTAAGCCTGAAATACATATTTTGAGTTATGAATATGCCAATACATATCCCGAGTCTATTCCCACATATATATTGAAAGAGGCCGAATTTAGATTATCTTACAACTGAGATATACAGCGGGAATAACTATTGCTTGGTCGTGCTCACTCTATAATAACAACTAATTCTTTTCAATTTAGCTCGCTAAATTAATAAAACGTTAAACTCAAAGGCACTGTCTCCATGGCTCAGTAGCGAAATCTAAGTTCAAGTAGTTAGTTGGTGGGATGATATATTTTTGACATAAGAAATACTCAACTGGACACACGTAGGTTGATAGATATGGATGGTATCAGTTTTATTAGTTGTAAACTGAGTATTTGTTCTTTCGTGTTATGAGATTTCTAACCAAACAGTAATAATAGACACTGTGGTACGATCAGTTTGCACTTTGATATAAAAGCCTAACTAGATAACTACTACGTACCTAAACTATGCACGTTTACTGGAGAGCTTTCGAACAGCACGACATATGTAGGCTTTCATAGAAGGAACAATGGGCATACGTCTCGTTGCATGATAGCAAGATTACTCATGACAAATGAAAAAGAATACCTAGCTAGTAACTATCCGGAATATCATACATTTAAATTCGCTTTGGAGGAAATCTCGAGATTTATTGAAGTTCCTCTCGTAGGTAAAATACTTATAAAGCACCCCCCTCATACTCGGACTATAAGATAAAGAATAAGGAAACTATAATACAACTATATACACTCAATTACGGGGTCTATCAACACGTTGTGGGGATATAGAAATTAGGAACACTTGGATAGATCTAACTTTAACGTATAGCTTCCTGTATTGCGTCGAGAGATCCCTTTAGTTTTGTTGCTTAGTCGGTTGTAGTCGTAACTACAATTTGCTTTATGAATTATCAACTCTACCATTCTGGGTTATAGGTATACATATGTTTAATCCCTAACATCTTATGGTAATCCCGGGACGAGCCGTAAAGACCCAACATTCGAGAACGTAAACTAAATTAAATGTTTATGACCAGTTGCCATTCTAAGTGCCTGGGTACTTGTAAGATATTATATCATTAATTTCTTATATTAACTCGGAAACTACAACTATATTTGACTATTTTAATTAAGTTAATAACTATAATGGCTTGTGTAAACTTGGTGTTGTATTTTAATCTCCTAAGAGTGGAAGTTCTGTATTATGACTGGTGTTAGAAGTAAACAACTTTTATGAGCATTTTATGAACTATCATTAGCACTGTTTATTCAGGCGTTTAAAAACATCGGGTTGGGCAATACAGTATATTTACAAGCGATAGATATGGGATGATTATAATGGAGATAGAAACCTTATACATAGACCCCTAACTTTTGTAGAGAGCTAGGATCTAGATAAGCCCCACACTCACCGATAAGCATATGCCCCGCCAAAAAAGTCATTTAGCATTAAGCTTGCCGACTTTATAATGCGGGCGAATTTCTACATTGAACTTAACCAATCCTTTTCGCAGAGGGAACTATTCAACAATATCCTCGTAAAATGAGCTGACTCATATATCCCCTTAATTCCTTCCATATGAAAGAACCGAGCTACAATGGCAGAAATGGAAATTGACACGGAGGCCTCGAAGCCTGAAGCGATCGAAGTCGACAGCGAGAACGACAACGACGCCGACCCCATAATCGCCAGCTACGACATCTACGCGAACCCCCCCCTCCCCGAGAACCGCAAGCTGCTCGTTCTGCAGCACCCGAATAGACAGGGTCCCGTGCGCGCCCCGTACAAGCAGATCAGCGAGGTGCGCGTCAAGAACAAAGCCGGCTTCATCGAGGTCGACGTGCCGATGAGTCATGGCCACGCCGACTACGACCGCGACAAGGGGCTGCGCTGGGGCAGCGCCCTGGCGCGCAGCACCGCAGCCAAGAACGGCGGTTCCCACGGTCTCGCCGGCGGCTTCGGTGTCGGCGTCCCTGCTAGAGGCGCAGCGGCTGGAGGGGGCCGCGGCGCAGCTGGAAAGCGCCCGGACGACTTGGAGCGGGAGCTCAGCATGCTCGATTGGAGCGAGGCTGTGCGCCAGGACAAGGTTCTTAGGACGCAGACCCTGGGCGGCCAGTTCGCGATCGAGAAGGAGACGAATTGCAGATGGATGGTCGGCGTTTTCAAAGGAGGTGTGTGTCAATTTGTCTACCGGATGCACTGCACGCTTGCGACTAACAGGAGTTTGAATATCAGATCAATTACATCTCACCCCCGTCTCATCTTTAATCCACCTGCGCCCGCAATTACACCACCTCGATGCCTACACCGAACAGGAACGCCTAAGCCGCCCGCGCGAGGGCATGGTGGCACCAGGCCCGGCCGCGGGGACAGGTAAAGAAAGCAGCGCGACAGGCAGTGGAACACAAGGAGGTTCTGGCGCGGCCAAGGCGATCCACATGTCAATTAAGAGTGCGGGGGGCACTGAGAACGGGGAGCTGGTAGTGGACACGATGATCGAACGCCTGCGTAAGGTCCAGATCGAGCCGTGGTCCAAGCTCAAATACGAGGACGAAGACAGCGATAAAGCTTGGCACATGTTCACCAACCATCTTTTATACCCGGGAGCGGCTAATCCCAAATCCCTGGCGGACGCGAAGGGCAAGGGGAAAGAGAATGAGACGGTGAAACCCAGCACAGCAGAAGAGGACGTGTCGAAGGACAAGTTCAAAGCACAGTGGAGCGAGGAAGAATTCCTATCCCATATTCGAGGCCCTTGATAATACAAGGGGGACGCAAAAACGTTTCCAGTTACGTGTTGTATTATGACCAACAGTAGCTTGAAGAATGGCTGATGGAGAGGCAGAGATGCGAAGCCCGAAGGCAATGTGGACGTCGGAGTTCAAGAGCCTAAGGTTAAGGCGATTGTTTAATAAGGTACCTCGTATGGAAGTCGGGAAGCCACGACTATTAAGCCGACTAATACGTCTGCAACCGGGAGAGGTGTAAGGGGTAAACCTGTAGGTTAGGTTATATTGCATTGCTCGGCGTCAACAACTGATTTTCTGGCGCACTTGGTACTTGTATAGGCTTTAACAATAGCTCAGAATTATTGCATGCAATACAAACGACTCAACTACCTATGCACATCTGTAGGACTTAGCACCAACGTATAACAGTATCACGAAGGCCTGAATAGGACCCGGAACTTGACTGTTGCTATGGCACAAAATATAGGCATTAGATGCCTCATCCTTACCATGCAACTATCTATGCACACACACTCCCTGCAGGAGTCTAGAACCATCGTCCACAAAATTGGCCCGCTTCATCTCCAGACCTCATCGCTAAGCCAATTCGGGTATCATGAACTCGTGAGAATTCGGATAGATTTCACCGTTCGTTACCCATATACCGAGCGCCAAATGCTCACCCATCTATTAGAAGCCCTTCGCAAGACCTTCTTCGCGTCTCATTAAGCCGCATAAAGCAGCGGCGTTGAATAACCACATCCAGCGCCCGCCTTCCAAGTCTTCCTCGGCCAAACAAACCGACGATAAATCTGGATGAGACTATACAGTAAGTCGAGATGACTATCGCAATGTTCGGTCTAGTTGTTCAACAATTCCACGTCAAGACCGATAGATCGCATAAACAGGTTGACGTTGTCCAAGCGAGTCTTTGCCATGTCTGCGGGAAGAGTCTTAGATAGATTGACAGTATCCATGACACGGTCTTTGACGGCAAGGACGAGGCGTTGCTGTTCCTCTGGGCTGGCTCCTATGCCAATGGCAGCAAGGAATTGCCACACATAAATATCCTCTCCAGATGCCACAGTGCCTGGGAAGATGTTGGGAAGAGTTGGTTCTAAGGCGTTGAAGAACTGGTTGAAAGTTGCAACCCTAACAAGAAATTAGCTACTATAATTTGAAAGATGATCTTTATCCTTACCATTGTTGCCAAGACTGCTCAGTTGCTTGTCCAGCTTGCTTAGTGAGCTCAGCTCGGCTAAGGATCATAGTTAACATCGAAACACCAATCCGAGTTCGAGCAACGAGATCTACGTTGAGATTCTGGGTTATCAATCCGAGTACACCGGTGACAATATGCAGCTCTGATTTGCCTAAGAGGTGGAGAAGACTTGGCATGACTGCCACAATGAACAGCTCGATGCTCTCGCGGGTAGCGGCGTTCAAATTGATGGGTTCTCCGGTCTGTACCTGTGCACCACGGACTACATCGAGTTGATCGAGATGGATGACGATGATGGTCAGTATGGTTGTCTGTTGCTCGAGAGTAATATGGTTGAACACGCGGCCGATAGCTTTTTTGCCTTTGGGATAGGACAAAAAGGCGATGAAAGGGTGTACAGAAGTCGCGCCTATAGGCTCATGGACTTTGAGCTCGGCCCACAGCTGCTCATTTAGTTGTTGCAACTGTAGCTGTACCTCAGCACGTCGCTCAAAGTCTGGATCCGAATTGCCATTCGCCGGAGGGGGGGGCATATTGCGGTCTAGATCCTCCATCTTCATTAGAGTCAAGTAGACTTTCTCGATATTCTGCAGTGTCTCTTTCTTGTCGGTACCCGTAGTCGGATGAGAGCGATGTCCACTACCAGGTCGATTGGTCTCAGCACTGCTCTCGGCCCGCTTAATGTTCAGTAGAGGCTTTGGTGTCTTGGCGTTGCTGAACGAGATCTTTCCTAAGCTGCCTTCGATAACTAGTTGTTTGTTTTTGGGCTTATTCTTGGCCGCCTCAACAGCACGTTGGACCTGTTGTTCCATTCGCTGCATGTGATTCTCCGGGCCTCGTCCTTGACGTCTCATACCCCCATGGCGAGTACCAGTCTGGAAAAGGTACGTCTGGGCAAAGTTGTTCAGGGGCTGATTCGGATTAGGTCGCTGTCCTGCTCGTAACGAGCTGAGAACCTGGTAGTAGAAATCTTCCGCAAGAGCAGCATCGGTTCCGTGCTCGTTAGGGTCACCAGTGGCCGAGACAAGTTGTTGCAGCTGGATTCTGGTAATGAAACTCTTATCCTGTGGTGTCATCAAACCATTATCCTTTGACAAGACATGGATCTTATGATTACGCTTAGCTCGTCTCGCCTCAGCTTCGAGAAAGGATGCTTTCTCCTGCTCGGATAAATTTGGAAGGTGAGCTTGACTTGCGCTAGGCTGGGGCTGGCGGGTGAATGAGTTCTGCGATCGATGAGTTGGTAAGTTAATTCTTGCAGGCTCTACAGGAGTACGATTAGGGTTCTGCAGTATCTGCGTCGGGAATCCCATAGACGTAGGTTGGTGCTGCAGAGGTAAGGAACTTGACACGCTGGGTCCGCTAGATGGGATGCTTTTTGAAGATGGTCGCTGTAAGATTGCTATAGGGTGTCCATGAGTGGCCCCTTGAGGAAGCTGCTGGTTGTCGGAGGCATAGAATCCCTGGGGTTGACGGTTGTCAAATTGCTGCTGCTGCTGCTGTTGTTGTTGTAGGTAGTTGACAGGCTCCTGTTGGGGGTAATGGGCGTGGGGAAATGTTGCTTGAAGCTCAGGGCCAGACAAGGACGGAGCCTGAAGCTGGGCTTGAGGCTGTTGGGGCTGGGCAGGAGCTTTCGCCTGGGCTCGCATCGCCGCCTCAACCTCTTCTAGACTCATCATTTTACGGCTCGCTGGCGGCGCGGTTGGCTGGGGTTGAGCTGGTGCTACTGGAGTAGCTTTCTTGGGCTGGACCCCCCATATTGAAGCGTCAACTTGAAGGTCGGATATCGGTTCGGAGGACTTGTACTTCTCGTAACCACTTCTAGCAGGTTTAGGCGCTGGCTGGTAGGCATATCCTGAGCTGTATGCCTGTGCTGAGGAAGGTGGGATCGACTTCGGAGCTGGTTGTTGACGACTGAAGCGTTGGTGTTCTTCCTCGATAGCGTTCGCGACTTTAGCAGTCTGTCCAAAGAAATCGAAATCTTTGCCAACTGGCGCATGCGACACTCCAGCAGAGGAACCACCACCGCCAGCACCACCAAATGTGTCATCGTTGAAAGCGTCGTCCGTCTCATCCAACCCATCACCTAACCCATCGTATGTATCCTCAAAATCTAAAGCTTCATCAATGTCATCCGCACTTCGCGAAAGATCAGCGAAGGGATCATAAGATTGGCCAAAACCGGGAGCTGCCATATTGTGGCGCGAGGAATTCGCGTGGAAGGACATGGCGGCGGTTGCAAGTTTCGCAATGCTTGCGAAATTCTGGTGTCAAACTATGTAGAAGGTGGGTAAGTAAGGTAACCTCCTCAGGTTGCTAAAGTGGGATGGTCAAAGCTGTGGAGGGGTGATAAATTTTAGGTAGAGGAGGTTGAAGCAATGTACCTAAGGTACTTTGTTTGCCAACCCCAAAGTATTTTATGCGAGATTAACCATAGGGAAGGCAGCGTAGGATGGGCAGAAGAGTTGGGATATTGGGCATAGAATAGAAGGGTACATTCCCTTTGTGGTGCGTAAAACTGCATGACCGTATGGGTGCGCGAGAAGATGGAAAGGTATTGGGATAGTTACATAGATCATATAGGTTAATATAGGGTTGATGGAAAGACTTACAACTAATAGAGCTGGGATACTTGGTAGACGAGGAGCGAATGGTCTTGCTCGATCATGATGTGGGTGTGAAAACAGCTCGGGTCGTGAGGGGCGAAAGAGGTAGAAGCTGATAAACGGAATACACAAATATTTAAAGAATAGTTCAATAAGAAAAGTAGTAGCTGCACAAGGAAGCTCTTAGTACGTATAAAATATTCACGGCCATAGAAAGACGTAACGTAGGTAGGTAAGGCTGTTCGAAGAGAGCGCCGTCAACTTCTACCAAGATAGATGATTGACGTATCTACGTGCCATGCGGCAACATTTCGCAAAGCAATTTGGTGGAATTGAATAACCTAACCAGTTTCCCACTAAAGACCCTACAGCGTCGGTAAGGCCAATCATGTCGCCTAGGTGGGGAAGAGGTTATAAGTTAATGCGCTCCGGAACACGTGATCTCACCAAGTAGATGGACCTTGTACATATACCTACGCTTTGGAAGTCACCAGCCTAAATGCTTCATGTATATTTTACCTATTCTTCTTGCCGTCCAAGTCTGTACACGTAACAGCGCTGAGCTTACCTAAGGTACATAAGATATCCCTTTTGCATCACGCTATTACCAGTTTTAAGCCATACGTTAGGTATATGGTCACGTGTCTGGCCCGGGATGGGTGAATCCAAATTTTGTAAGTTAGGTACAAATTACTTCTTTTTAATTCGACTAACTCAGGCACACAGGTCGATCAAGCTTCTACATCTCACGTAAGGAGAAACCATCTATTTATGAAAGATATCCCTAGAGAACCCTCATCATGTTTATTAATTTGTATGTGCCTATTTACTGCGTTACGTGGTGAGGTACGTCAGCGTTAGCCTCTAGATGGTCCGCCGGACAAATAGCAGGCTAAGAATTTAGATATGGGTATAGTAGGCTATTTGAGCTGTAGAGCTAACAATACAATCCACACATTGAATGTGTACGTAAGAGCCCTATATTTTTGTGTATAAGTCTATTATAGACAAGTCTAGACAAGGAGGCAGCCAAGCTATGACCTTGGAAAACCGCACTAAAACCTGTAAACTCAACAAGGTTACCCAAGTTGTTGAGACATTCTCTTCGAAAACATGCATATAAAAACACGTCTTACAAGTTACATATATACATATGCTCTAGAGAATCTGATAAAGCACAAGATGTGAGTTGATAGGATTGACTAAACAATTTTATGTTAGTTTACCTAAGGTTTTTTTACGGCACTTTGCTTCCAAATTGGAGATATCAATAACGGGACTCGGGGCGGAATACGGCAATGCCAAGCCCTTAAGGCTCTCTGATACGGGGAGGGCTTGCCAGCCTAATGATAAACCTAATACCCGTAACAGTGGGGTTATTGATTTAATTGGAAGTCACAATATGTACAGTTCAGGCGTACGGGGCCATAGTTACACTGCTAGGGGACTAGACCTTCCATTCAACACCTACGCATTGCCTCCGATTTTTTCTTCCATCTCGAATCAAATCCCTACACCCTGCCAAGTACTTCCTCGTACACGTTTTATTGTATGTACAATTTGTACCTTACTGTACCTACCCCTATCCCATCTCTGCGTACATGGTGTAACAACTTCGTATTCACATCCAGCTTTACCTATTCTATCTTGTTCATTTTTATTTTTATTTTTATTTTATTTTTTCCCTTTTCAACTTCTTTCGTTCCCGCCTCCCTACGTATTCCCGTCGAAAAACGTGGCTCAAGTATGCGAATCTACTCTAGTCGCATTTGAGCTCCCAGTGATGACTTAAGAGTTAGGAGCCCTTCCTTTGTTTCTTGTGACAATATCTACCCTACGCAGGCGACCAGAGTTTTCCCCTTTGGAAGTCCCCGCCCCCATTCCGGCCGGCGAAACATTCCAACCCTCGAGAATATATCCTGTCTTCCTCTACCGGCTCGTTTTGACGGTGAACAATCCGCCAGCCCTACATCTCCCATCATGGCCGCCGGCAGTGCGCGCATCGTGAGATACATTCTCTTCGCCTTCTTCGTAAGTTATACCCAGATGATTCGTGAATCGTGCTTGAGTGGGTCAAGTCCAGGTGGCTAACAACTCGCTACAGTTTCTCGCAGTCCTCTACTTCGTATCCCATTCCACATACGAAGGGGTACAGCTAAAACCTTCTTCATTCGGAGCTAGCTCAGGTTCCTCATCGACGAGGCCAGACAAGTCATTCGACAATGTTGGCGGGGCGTCGTCTAATTGGGGAAGCAAGCCAGATGGTTCGATCAACAACGTACCAGGGTCTACAAAGAGTTCGCCATCGAAGCCCGGCGCGGGATCCCCGAAACAATATGAAGACCTTGCCGAAGCTCCAATGGCATTGACACCATCGGATCAAGGGTGGAATGATCTTCTAGGAACTGCCCCTGGCCCTCGTATGAACGCCACTTTCGTCTCTCTTGCCCGCAACAGCGATGTGTGGGAAATTGCTCGTTCTATCCGTCAAGTCGAAGATCGCTTCAACCGCCGTTATAATTACGATTGGGTTTTCCTCAATGACAAGCCATTCGATGCGACTTTCAAGAAAGTTACGAGTTCCCTCGTGTCTGGCAAGACGTACTATGGCGAGATTCCTCATGAACATTGGTCTTTCCCCGATCACATCGACCAGGATAAGGCGCGGAAGGTTCGTGAAGATATGGCGCAGCGCAAGATCATCTATGGTGATTCCGTTAGTTACCGACACATGTGTCGCTTTGAATCTGGTTTCTTTTTCCGCCAGCCACTCATGTTGAACTACGAATGGTACTGGAGAGTCGAGCCCAGCGTCGAACTTTTCTGCGACGTTCATTACGATCCTTTCCGTTTCATGGCCGAGAACAAGAAAAAGTACAGCTTCGTGCTTAGTCTGTACGAATACGAGGAGACTATTCCTACCCTCTGGGATAGTGTAAGGAAGTTCATGAAGAATTATCCCGAACATATCGCCGAGGGAAACTCTATGGCTTTCCTCAGTGATGATGGTGGTGAGAAATACAACAAATGCCATTTCGTAAGTAGTATGTCGAATTATGCATTAATAGTTACTAACCTATATACAGTGGTCTAATTTCGAAGTTGGCAATTTAGAATGGCTACGATCCAAGGCCTATACCGATTTCTTCGAGTCGCTTGACCAGGATGGTGGGTTCTTTTACGAGCGATGGGGTGATGCACCGGTACACTCCATCGCCGCTGGCCTGTTATTAAAGAAGGAAGAAATTCACTTCTTCAATGATATTGCCTATTACCACGTCCCATTTACTCACTGCCCAACTGGCGAGAAAACGCGGTTAGATCTCCGCTGTCACTGCAATCCCAAGGAAAACTTTGACTGGAAGGGGTACTCTTGTACGTATTCCCCAATTCACTTATATTCGTGATATCACGTCTTACTAACACATCCGCAGGCACATCAAGATACTTCGAAGTCAACGGGCTTGATAAGCCTCAAGGTTATGAAGAGCAACAGGGATAGAGAAAAGGAAATGGGGATGAAAATTTTTCTTTTTCACAGATGATTGTAAATAGATACTATCCATCTTTAATGACGGTCTATTGCAACATCGCCAGTGCGGATCAATGAGGGTATTGACCGGGGCAACAGGGTGGCGTCCACGGATTCATTAACGTACCGATATATATCGGATTCTTCATTGTAGATACACGTTTATGGGTTTGCCATATGAAATGGAAATGCTGCAGTTATTTTGCGTCGCATCGTGAAGTAAAAGCACAATCCACGTCCGAGCACATCTCCCAAATCCTATTAGGACAGGATCTTCATAAACCCAATCGTACGAATAAGGCATATGAAATGCTTCTATATTTTTCTATGAGCCAACAGATGCCTTCTTCGGCTTCTTAGTTCCATATTTACTTCGGCTCGACTTGCGATTAGAGACACCGGCCTGGTGAAAAATATTCATTAGTAAAAGTAGTCACAAACCAATAACTCTCCTTCAAATTAGGCTCTCAACGCCATTTGCCAGCTTACCAAATCCAAAGCTCCTCGGACTAAGTGATACCGCACACCAGGACAATCTTGACTTCGGCCACCTCGGACAAGAACGACAGAGTGCTGCTGGATGTTATGGCCCTCGCCGGGGATATAAGCCGTGATCATACGGCCGCTGGACAGGCGTACACGAGCTGTTTTTCGCTCGCCCGAATTGGGCTTCTTGGGCCGCGTAATGCCGACCTTGAGACACACGCCTTTCTGCTGCGGACATTGCGTATCGGATAGAGCTGGGGAAACGGCGTGGCGCGCGCGTTGGGGCTTACGACATCCCTACGTGATGTGATATTCCGAGTTAGTCGCTATTACAAAGGGCTATCCGTATAGACAGATATATAACAGCAGTGGCTCTCCTTTTCTATAAAGAGGCGGGATCGAGGAAAACGCACTCGTAGGACTTGGTTTAAGGTCGCATTTGGGGACGGCGTCGAAGAGAATGATCGCATGGGTATTTTAGGAAGGGTCATTGGTATTGTGGTCGGCCGCCTTGCTAGGGACGGCCAGAGGCATCTTAATATTGGTGCAGCCATAATGGCATGTAGGTAGTCAGTCGGCCGCCGTATCTGACTCCAACAGGCCGATCGGGTATATAAATTCACACGATACGCTGCCGCCAAGAGAAGCTCAATTGACGAACGGTGGAAAATTCGATGTCAGGTGACATCGGTCTGGCAAGTTCCCAGTTCCGGGCTCCGATAAGGGTGTGGTTCTAACTGAGTTGGCTTTGATAAAGTACGTACCTTACTAGCTCTGGATTCACATGTCTAACAGCTATGGAACCGCGGACGGTAACACCCAGCCGGACGGTGGCATTGCTCATGTCTGATTCGCTAATTCGCCTCTTTCTACATATACATTGGTACACAATCGACGTCAGCGCCGCTTCCCCAACTACTTTTCCAGCCATGGCTATCCTCGGCAGAGCCCACCCGCTCGGTGGTCAGGGTAAGTCGAATCCGGGGAAGGTGGAAATGTGAGCAGAAGGCGGGATTCTTCATATTCTTCTACTTTATCATCTATTTTCCTAATCGTGTATGAGTATTTTACCTCTTTACAAACAATAACCCGAACCCCTTCAAACATCCTTGGTAATTTGTGCTCGTGAGCTGTTACACCTACTCGCTGTGCTACAAATTACAAGTCGCTACTTCGCACCATGTCGTCGATCGCAAGATTACTTCGGCCGGCCTTGCGGCAGGGTCCCGGTGTAGCTCCTAGGGCCTCGTTGTTGCCACGATGTTGTAGCAGGCCGGTGCAGAAGTTCAATACGCGACAGTAAGACTCTTCAGTCAAGTTTCTCGTCGCAATGGCTCATATTAATATTTTGGGACTATAGAACAATAAGACCCCTATCTGCCACAGCCCGCCGGATGACAGACATCACAGATATCCCCCCTACTCCTATAACTCACCTGTCCGAGACCGAGACAGCGATGCAAGAGGCAGTGTCTAAGTTTGCTAACGAGGTAATCTTACCGAAAGTCCGCGACATGGACGAGGCCGAGAACATGGATCCAGAATTGGTTGAGCAACTCTTTGAGCAAGGGCTGATGGGGATTGAGATCCCCGAGGAGTTCGGAGGTGCCGGTATGAACTTCACTGCCGCGATCGTAGGTATCGAGGAGTTGGCACGTGTCGACCCGAGCGTCAGCGTTATGGTCGACGTCCACAATACGCTGGTCAACACGGCTATCCTGAAGTGGGGTAGTAACAATATTAAGAAGCGCTTCCTCCCAGCGCTAGCCACCAACACCGTTGGTAGCTTCTGTCTGAGCGAACCCGTCTCAGGATCTGACGCCTTCGCGCTCGCTACTAGGGCGACGGAGACCGCTGATGGGTACCGGATCTCTGGGAGCAAAATGTGGATCACGAATTCTATGGAGGCTAATTTCTTCATCGTATTCGCAAATCTGGATCCCAGCAAGGCGCATCGGGGTATCACAGCCTTTATTGTCGAGAAAGATACCAAGGGCTTCTCGATTGCCAAGAAGGAGAAGAAGCTAGGCATCAAAGCAAGCAGCACATGTGCCATCAACTTCGACGACGTTGAGATCCCCAAAGAAAACTTGCTAGGCGAAAAGGGAGAGGGCTACAAGTACGCTATCGGGCTATTGAACGAGGGGCGCATCGGTATCGCGGCGCAGATGACCGGACTAGCTCTAGGTGCGTGGGAGAACGCAGTCAAGTACGTGTGGAACGATCGCAAGCAGTTTGGCAAGCTAGTTGGCGAATTCCAGGGCATGCAGCACCAGATCGCCCAATCGTACACCGAGATCGCGGCCGCGCGCGCTCTCGTATACAATGCTGCCCGGAAGAAGGAAGCTGGTGAGGACTTCGTGCGCGATGCAGCCATGGCGAAATTGTACGCCTCGCAAGTCGCGGGACGTGTTAGCGGCTTAGCCATTGAATGGATGGGAGGTATGGGCTTCGTTCGGGAGGGTCTTGCGGAGAAATACTGGAGGGATAGCAAGATCGGCGCTATCTACGAGGGAACCAGTAATATTCAGTAAGTTGACTTATTTCTTCACTCTACTTCGCATCGTCAAGAGAGGAGCAATGCTAATATTCGATACTAGACTTAACACTATCGCCAAGCTACTCCAGAAGGAATATACCACGTAAATCAAGAAGATACGACAGACGATATACTATGCCCTTAGCCCTGTATCAAAAATTAGGATGCGCATTCTCGGCGGTGTTTAAGGACTGGGCGTTGCTTATACCTTCGCGCGTTCGGGGTGTGTCCTTAGTATTGAGTTCGATGATAGCATTTTAAGGCTGAGGTTGGACATATCCTCTAAACCACGAGTATATATAGTAAGGTACTGATCTGCCATGAATAAACCATTTACATAAGGGATGTATTGTATAGTGTACTTGTCTTATGTATTGAAAGCAGTCAAGCTGCTGGAAACTGGCGTTGTGATCGCATTTGATACTTCAGGGGAAGTTGAGGAAACTAGGATGAGACGAATGACAGAAAATTTCGAAAGGCTACAGCGAAATTTTAAAGCATGGTTGTTCGTCTCGCCTGCGACTTGTTTCTGGTGATCTAGGGGGTAGCACCATAGAATCAGGGAATATGTGCGCCATTCATTAGTCAAACCTCGACTAGAAGGACCGGGTTGGGAGGTCATTATCTATTAGACGTCTTACAGCGTGAGTTGCTCTCGGATCTTGTTATATGACGGTTACTCCGTACGACGAAAACATACTCGGCTTCCGGGAATCTGCATCATGTCACTTGCCCCTTTAATTTAACGAAGTTGGTATTCGCTAGTCTGTGGAATATATGACCGTGGAGAGAATAGCTGGTGATGACGCGAGTTGGTTAACCTACGTCGCTAAAGGTGTCAGTGGCATATTAAGGCATATAATGTATCAGCCGTTATGAAGGTATACGGTAATGATATATTTAAAATTTACCATTGCATACTATCAGTGCCTATTCTTATTAACTACCCCCTTAGAATGTTAGGTATTCTCTTTTCGTAGTTGAGAGCATCGTTGGTCTTTACAGTACTCACTGAAAGCGATAAGCACTTTGTATGAAGTTATCCTAATACAATGTTAAAAGTGATACTACCCAATTTCTCAGATTAGTTACACATAATCTGAACTACAGTTATTCCGCTCCAGGGCACATATTCAATATGGAGTATAAAATTAAAATAATACTACCTAAGGTAAGCGTGCTTGGAGTTTCATGGGTGCTTCTCTAGCTCCTAGCCATATATTTCTTCGCGTAATTACCAGCCCGTCGCTATCTTACCTCTGGAGCAGTGTACAAGATAAATTAACGACCAGGCGGTGATTACCTACTAAGACTTCCTAACTCTATACGGCATATATAAGCGCAGAGGCTTGGCCTTGGGCATTTCCGTAGCCCTTCTAGGGAAGGTAACCGAGTTGCCAATAGAGACTATTTGATCTAATTAGCACGAGGTAGTTTTTCGCCTACTATATCTAAGATGAGCTTAGTATCATGTGTATTATAGCAATTACGAAGCAGGGCCGCAAAACCAATCTACCGTGCCTATTTGGCTGGCGTAAGTGTAAGTGGGCACAGACAAGAGCCATTAGTTCCGAGGAAGATAGGGGTCGGATCTCTAAATTTGACTTATAGTCGAAAGTCTACGGACTTCGGTCGCCATATATTCATATGTGAGCGACTTGACGATGTAGGGCCCGTAGAGGGGCCATGGTGAAGATAGCTACCTGGCCCTGCTCGGGAGATCTTCATACCGGGTCTAGACTAATAATCTAGCCTTGTAGCGGATAGGGGATATGAACCTGCTAACCCGGCTGGCTGGAACCTTGGTAGTCCATACTCTTCGCCCTACAAGCAATACGTAGAATAAAATTCCTTACACTTGGTGCTAAATAAGAGCTACAACTTTCAAGCCCTTCGTCACGAGAGAGTAGATGATTTCATAGGCTTAAATAAAATGGGATAACTAGCATTACTTAATACGTGGTTGAAAAGTAAAGGGATGTTGAATATGAACCCCCCTTGGTAAATTACAAGTTATCCTGCCGTTTCAACGACCACCGCCACCCCGAGTCCTTTGTCTATCTAGTCAAATACCAATTTCATAAGTCCTTGTACCAAGAGCCAAACGCCACGCTTGCCAAATACCCGCCCTAGATATATCGCTCCCGAATGAAGGTGGTATCAAGTCCCGCATAATGCCTTTCGAGGCAGGGGGAATGTAGATGTAAAAGAAGAAGAAGAAGAAGAAAAAGCGTATAGGTGTCATCGAATCATGGCTTACTGCGCAACCATCGTCCTTCGTCTCTGGTGATCCAGGTCCGCGTAGCCCGGCAGCGCCCCGTTCTGCTGGAAACCAACCGTAGGAAGGCTCATGACGCGCGGGCGCAGATACTCGTCCGCATCTGCCTCCTCTACCTCCTCGAAGCTCGGCGGCAGCGCAGTGTTGTCTGCGTGCGAGACCGCGTCGCGGACGCCGATTTGCAAAGGCACGCCGAGGGTTAGGTGTGTGCTGTAGCCGCCGGAAACGGCCGTGACTGTCAACCACAGGACGTAGACGCGCGACGTGATGCACGAGTGGAAAGTCGGCACGAATGTTTTCTTCTGGACCGGTAGCTGGATCGGCACTTGTAGCTGCGCTGCGTGGAATATTGGGGATGATAGATTGCCCTTGGTCTTCTGGGGCGCAGGCCGGGGGAGTAGGTCCGTGTCAGACGAGAGGCTGTCGCTGCCGTATCCCGAGTCTCGTCGAGCCTGTGCTGTTAGGTGTTGCCTCCATTTGACCTCTCCTAAAGGCCCCGTGGAGACGGATGTCGTGCCTGAATATGAGCCGCGGCCCTCGGAGCCGAATGCGCTGTGCCAGTCCTTAAGGTTGGGGTACTGGCTGACGCCGCCGGCGCTGAAATACGTAACGGCCGTAACCTTGGATGTTATCCCTGTTATTTTTGGTGGGCGTGCGTCGATAGAAGCTGGCTCGAATTCGAGGTAGAGTGGTACTGTGGTCGAGCTGCTCGTTTGCCCGTCGGGACTTAGCATAGCTGCACTGGGCTGTGCAGCCGTGATAGTCACCTTTCCCGTCTTCGGCGATATGATAGTCTTCCGTAGCGACTTACTCTTGGACATAACGTACAAATCGTCGTGTTTGGAAATACTCAATGGCGCATCTTCCGGCGTCACGGGCAAGACCATGATCTCTTGTCCGGCTTCCATAACTTTCGTAGTCAGCCCATCGGCCGGCTCGTCCCTGTATACTCGTGCCTTGATCACGTACTGAACGCGGCTCATGTGCGGCGCAAAGTCATCCTTTTCCCAGGAACCAAGAGTAGGAGGCAATCGCATGTGGTGGTCCTGAACAGAATTGTTGGCGACCTGATGAGTGCACGCATTAAGAGTGAGGGTGCTCGGAATGACGAAGGTGAATGGTACCGTATAAGTCAGACCTGCCTCGAACACGCGCGGGATTGGATAGGACGATTCCGGGATAGGCATTATGAGCTTTAAGAAAGTGTGAGCGGTCGTCTGGGGAATATTTAATGCGTCTATCCGAGTTTTGCTCGTTCCGAGTAACACAACCTGAAGCGTGTCGAATCGCGTATCGTTTTGGGGTGTAATGATAACATGTCCTGATACTTCCGATCCGGTGGTGTAGACTCGAGAGTGATAATGGTTGTTGATATGAATGTTGATGCTAGATTTAGGGGTGATAGACAGCTTGCGAGCATATTCGCCTAGAGCCCTGCTGCGTTCTAAAGACGAGGTGGACGTCATTTTGAAAGCCGCTGCTTTTTCTTAAACGACTTAACCTAGAGCTTTAGGTATAGATTCTATATTTCAGTAATATAAGATATGTTGATTCTAGCTCTAACTAATGCTTGCGATAATGAAGCTAAAGGGGGTATATATAGATATAGTTTGAGTCTTGTCCTGTGTAACTGTAGCGTTATACTAGGAAGCAAAGTGATAATAATAAAATTGCGTATGAGTCGTTGCCGTCAACTGCAGGATGAGAAAGGTCGTATGTAGGTATGTAGTATTGCTGATGCCGGTACGACGTTGTGATATTAATATCGATAAGGCCCAAAGCTGTAGAGACTATGATGGGAACCAAATGGTTTATATAGTTGTATAACTAACTATTAAGGAAACAAAGAATACACGGGCTTGTCTAGCTGTAAGCTCGACGGTAGTGCTTGAGTCATCTTAAGATTAAAGAACGATAGAAATTTTATGTAGGTAGACACCTGTATGTGTTAGTGGTAAAAGATGGTTGTCGTAAAGCTCCTCCGTTCTGACGTAAAGAGTATTAGATCGTTCCGCCCTTCATGTCTTCCGCTGGCTGGATGGAGACACTGGTGGCCTGACATGGGAACGGATCTGCCCAAGGCAGGGGTTATCGCGCCATTGCAGAAGCGTAATCAATCAACTTGTCAACTTGGCTTGCATTCTTTTATTTAATTTGGGGTCTGGGGTCTGAGGTCTGAGGGGAGCCTGAGGGGGGGGTCCGAAGGGGGTCGGGACGGTATTGGGCATTGGGTGTTGGATGTTGGCCCTTGGGTGTATTCATCCTTCTGAAAATTCTCTTGGTCGTATGCTTGACCTGCGCTTGACCGACACTTGACCTCTAAAGGTGACCACCTCGAGGCTTTACCTCCAAAGGAAGAGGTATCCAATAATCGTACGTAAAAAGTTATAATTATCGGCTGGGTGGAGCAAGGAAGATGGCGTTTGAGTCTTGAGTCTTGAGTCTTCGAGAAGTTTGCGTCTAGGATGCGCCCTTCGAGCACGCTATCATATTTTAACAATGCGCATGAGCATAGCAGCTTGTCATATAAGTGGCTTACGGATGATCCATGCCTACGAGTGGCCTAACCTACCAATCAATGGTCTACCGCCTTTGGTGTCATGCGGCTCGTGGAAACACCGCTCTCGGCTTTTGTGTATTCATGACACCCGGGAATTAAGAACGACGCTTGCGCGGAGAAGTCATAGTCGTTGATGGTCCCCCGGGACGACGTCCGTTAGTTAGGATATCTAGCTCCTAGCCCCTTGGATCTTGACGACTGCTCTATGAATTTTGACCGCTTCAGCTTCCGAGGGCTGAGACCCAGATATGATACTATACCCACTTAGGTTAGACATATTATTGTGTGCTTGCGCCCTTCGAAAGCTTAGAAATCTGACATGCTTTACATTAGATACCTAGCTCGCCAAAGAAAAACAAATCGATGCCCTTGACCTATCGCATCCAGTGCTGGAACACGTTAATTACTTGATCGGGAAAAGCTATCCCTATCCACTTATCTCGATCGAAGAGTCATCGACGGAGCATCATCCACTCGACAATTATACCATGTGTTTAACGATGTTGTGTTTAGAACGAAGTGCACATTATTAATTTGTAATTGTACCGCTTCATAATCTGTAACCCTAATGGATCACTTCTCCCTGGATGATAGTATAAATAAAATACATGATGCGATATTTAGATAGATGATGCTGTTCTTAGTAACTAAAGGCGTGATTGAAGTGCCGTATTGTTGTTTGTAGGGTTCGTTGGCTAACTATTATTAAAACAGCAAGAATCCATAATTGCCTAACCGCCAAGGCCTGAAAAGAACCAAGCAATATTTCGTATAAGTGGTTAAGTGCACTGGCCGAGGAGTCATAAGACACTACTTACCTCCGTAGGTATTGTAGGTTAAGGTATTGTATTAGCCTTGGAAATGACTTGGAAATGCTGTGCCTGTTTTACATTTGGATGTACATAAAAATAAAACCCCTTAAATAATGTCTTCTCCGAGTTCGGCCCTCCGCCATAAATCAACGAGCCCTTGTAAAAACCCCCCGGTTTGAAGACGAAGCTAACTCGCCAACCAAATAATTAGCCAACCATCTAGGTTAAGAAGACACGCAAACGTGGAGATCACTCAGGCAATGGGGATGTGGATTTATTTTTATTTTTATTTTTATTGTTATTTTCCTCCCCTTGTAATAAGGGAGTCTGGTCTGCTAGTCTGTCCATTTTCTATACATATTACGAAATCCATTATTCATAGATATATAATGTGGGTTGATCATGAATGTCATGTGGATGTTATTTCTTCTCCTCAGGCACATCCATGTCAATGAAACACACTGCCATCTCGATCTTTCGGATGTTCATATAGCCACGTGGGACGATCTGATAAAAAACATGAAAATCTTAAGGCCCAGAACTGTTTACACGCATGTTAAAACGGGACTCATATGCAGGAACGGGTTGCAATGCCAGATCGTCTTGGCATCTCTGTGGATTCTTTTACTAATAAACATCCTTTACAACACACCAGCTTCTAGCGGGTACCGTAGCCGACGGAAAAGTCTGACGATGGATCCGTTTCAATTTATAAGGCTGGTGATCTGTAGCTTTAATAACAGCTGTCGCCAGCGGAAGCGAGAAGCGAGAAGCGAGTGCTACATTCCCCTAGGCATGACGAATCGGGTTCGGATTTACCGCCAAACATGAATTATAGTAATATTCCTGTTCCTCACTTACGACTCATATTTGTAAGCAGGTCCTGTCTATAAATATGTCAACTTATACAATCGACATTCAACCCCATTCTATAGTTCACCTGATCTATGCCGTCAAATGCAAAATCAACTCCATGAGATATAAAGCATGATCCCAGCGCCTAGGGCGATGGCGGCAAACTGCACAAGCATCTTCCGGAACTCCAAGGATTTATTAGGACCAGTCTCCAGCAACTCTGGAATTACTGCGACCGTACCCACATATAGGAACGTTCCGGCGGTGAACGGTAGCAGCAGGTCACCATACGTAAGGCTGGTGCTCCAGATGCCTTCAGTCATACCGATCGCATTGCCATCTGCGCCGCTACCACCAAATTCTTGCACGGCGATGCCAATTAGCGTTCCCAGAAGAGCTCCCAGGGCCGTGACGAATTGAGCACCCATCGCAGCACGCTTTGAGAATCCAGATTGTACGAGCAGAGCGAAGTCACCGACTGGATGAAGTGGGTCAGTATTCATCTTCATCGTAGATAGGAGACTTTGGGAAAGAAAACTGCCAACCTTCATGAGGAATCTCGTGGAAAAACACTGCTACCGTCGTCGTAGCGCCAATTGTAGGCGAGGCATAGAACGATGCCGACATTGCTAGACCGTCAGTAATATTATGTGTGAAGTCGGCGCTATACGCAAGAATAAGCAATCTGGAGGATCCTGGATTTACTGAAACCAAACTCACATCAAGTTGAGATAGCCACCTAGTTTAGCGCTAGGGTTAATCTCCTTTTCGCTTTCCTGTTCGTTGACCTTTAAATCCCCCTTGTTGTTCTTCTTCCGCTTGGTAAGTTCTGCATTCGGGGCATCTATAGAGCTCGAAATAGCTTTGGTCTCCGCCGGCGTATCATGGGAGTGATTTCCATGGTTGTGCTCATGTCCTTCCCCGCCCGTAGCTATTCGCAATCCCTTGTCCATGGCTACAAACGTCATGAAACCAACCATGATAGCAACACCTAAGAGGAGGTTGCGATTGGGCTCAACAAAGACGAACCGAACATGCTCAGGGCTGTCTTCCCCGAGAAAGATCTCAGGTAGTAAATGGAAGAGCGTATCCCCGAGCAATCCTCCAACAGCAAATGCCACCATGACAGACAGCGACGAAGGATCGATATTCGGCGGACATAGTGCTAATAGAAAATTGGGCGGGCCTGAGATGTAAAGGGTTGCCAAAAGGGCGTTTACGGCGGGGCTACCTGGGAATAAGACGGCGAATATTTGGGAGGTCAAGGTTGAAGTTTCGGAAGCGTCAGCAAGCTTCTCAGCATTGAGCTCTTGTATAATCGAGCAAGTCTGAAGCGCTACATTAGTACGGCATCTAAATACAATATATCGAGCAAAGCGAACCTGAAGCTTTTCTTCCAATTCGTCCAAGCTCAACGAGGCACGCGACACCTTCTCGGAGCCGAGGCTGGCTGCGACACCGGATGCGAAAGCAAGCCCCAAAAGGAGCAGTATGCTCCGGTAACCCAGACGTGTTATTCCCATAGCAAATTTGGTTCTATGGCGGACTTAATTGGGTGTACTGGGCCATAAGAAGGTGTACAATCCTTCGGGGGAGAAAACCAGTATTGGTGGACGGAAGGGAGCTACAAAGCTCGAGTTTTTAATACGCCAAGACAAAAACCAACTGAATAACGACCGGATCTCCGAGCTTCTGCTGACTAAGAAAGATCTTCGCAAGCCGAGGTCGGCCTGTTCATAATTTGTAAATAAACTAGCAATTCTATTTGATATCTATTAACTACCTAGGTTAGTCACTTTGAATTTGATCTATTGTTCCTATTGTCCAACATATTTAACGGCACTCTCCAATATTGACCTCGATTTCGATACTGCCCCTCCATATCGGAAACCCGACGTGCGGCAGACGCCGCCTCTACTCCGTGTGGACCCACTGGATATTCCCGAACTGGACCGGGAAGGCCTCTAAGTGCCCGCATTTATACTTTAGGGTAGCGGCGGACGATGTTATTGTTTGGGTAATTACCTCCATAGATACCTAAGGTACTAGTACCTACCCCGTGTTTATATTAAATACTACGGCATTATACAGAAAGCTGCCTAGGAGTATTCTATTATTTCTGGAAGAATAGTGGGCGATTTTCTCGTCCTATAGTAGCCCGAAAAACCGCATCGCTGTAGTAATACTTGCACGTGTCATTTCGCTCTAGTTATTTAAAATACACAAATGATTACTACTATATTATATCGGAAAATCTTTGTGTTATTGCTGGGTATACCGCTCATTAGAGTAATCGTTTCATCCTAAATCCGGTCAAATATCTATGTCTATACCAGTTCCCATTTCATATAAATACCCCAGTTCATACTATAGCAACCGCTATTTTTCGTTCTGTAATACTCTTCCTTCGTAACACCTCTCGCATCCTTTTGATTGAGTGTTGTCAGCGCATATAAGAAGATGGTCTGGCCGGGAGCACCCAAGTCTCTTGCTGGGATATCTACCCACCACCAGAACCCGTCTGTCTCTACCGGTACCAGATCTTCCTTCCTGCCATCTAACCCATGGATTTTCATGAGAAGTAGATAACTTTTACCCTTACCGTGTCGCTCGGGGTCCCAATGCTCGCAGATTTTAGAAAATTGGAACCGCACCACCCCACCGCTATATACGGGGATATGCTTCTCCATAGGGCTGAAGTTAAACTTGGAGATTCCCTCTTCGGTTACATTGCCAAAAACTTCAGCAGGTTCGCCATTTAGCGGCCCAATGTAATACTCCTCCCAAGAAGGGATACGACCGTCATTCCGGAAGAAATACCGGTTATCTGAAGGGTAGTGCGAGAGTCCAAAGAGATCGTTACTCAGAGTAAACATATGAGGCGTAAAATGCTTATTGTACTGCTCGTTGCCTACTGAGCCCGCACCCCAGCATGCATCGAGCAGCTTCCACTCTCCGTTATCTATGCAGACAGCATTCCAGGCATCTACAAAACTAATTGTTAGTAATCGTTACTCGTAAGAAGTCCTAGAAACGCAGGCTTAAAGGTAATAGCCTCAAGCAGGATTAAGAAGGGTTATGGGCATTTCGAGGGAAGAGTTAACACTAGAAAGATACATACGGCCTGTAGCATCCTTAGGAGGAGGGCGCTCGCCTTTCGCAAGTGGTTTATAGCCGTAGCCCTTTCCGTGGCCACCTACTACGATACATTGCAACCCCGCGCGTTGGGCAATGGCTTGATATACTTCTGCATAACCCTGACAAACGGCCTTACCGTAAAAGATGGTTTCGTCTGCGCTTCTACCCTTGATGCATTTTCCAAAGAATTCCTCTACGTTGTAAGCGATATTATGATGGCACCACGTGAAGATAGCTCTTGCTTTGTCAGTAGCTGATGGGAACGGACCGCATAAAACGTTTGCTAGATAGCCGACCGGGTCATGCCTAGGAAGCGAATGGTTGGGGTACTGCGCTGCGACACTATCCGGAGCTGAGAAATCTCGGCAGAGTAGACAGTCAGTGTTCGTACGTACGGCAACTGCGTCAATCTGAGCAAATGTAGGTCGCGAGCTAATTGGAACTGGCGGTGGAGCTTCGCTGCTTGGTCTTTGGCCAGGCAAGCTAGGCTTTCGGGAGGATTCGAAGGTCGTTGCTGGACGTACGAATCCTGTAGGTGGGGGTGGAAGACGACGTGGCGCTACCGAAAGATTTTCATTGACTTGTGAATGAGTAGGCCTAGAAGGTAACCTAGGTGGTAAGCTGGGTCGCGAACCAATTTGGGGTACCACCGGGGCAGAACGGGTTGATAGAAGAGGCGCCTTAACGACTTCAGTCCCTTCTCTCTCTGCGGCTTCTTTGGCTGCTTGCGCCTCTCTTTCTTTTCTCGATGGCGGGAGAGGTGGCAACTTGGCTTGATCTAATGATGGAGCGAGAACTCGTCGCGCAGGTTGTATTTCGGTCGACGTTGTACTTGTGCGAGAGGAAACGGGGTTCAACGATAGAGTCGAAATGGTTGAGATATGGGATGCTTCGGAGGAGTTGGAGCCTCTCCTGTTATGCAATGGTTGCGCCGAGGGTCTACGGGTAGGTAAAGCTGGCGATGGTTGAGTAGAGCTTCGACGATTCGGGAGCGGTGGCGGCGCATCGCGCCCTGAGAGGCTTGAAGGAGTTTCTGCTATCGACTCCGATGCATTAGTTCGTTGGGGTAGACTGGGTGGGGTTTGCTTTTGCGGTCGTGGAGGTAGGCTAGGGTTTTGCGGAATTTGCGGACGGGCGATTCCATTCCCATTTGGAATTGGAGCTTGAGATGTGGACTTTCTGGTACCGGGAGGTGGTGGGGGAGGAGGTCGTTTAGTAGAGGGAGGAGCAGTGAAGTTCTTCTGGCCGTTCAGAGCTGCGATCCGATCAGCAAGAGAATTGAACTTAGGCTCTTCGACTTCAGCCATATCGAAAGCTATCGATGTGGGATGCTTTCAAATGATTTGTTTGAACGGGATATAACATCAATTAGTTAACCAGATTGTACTGGCCTCGGCTAGTAAATATATATATAAGGTATAACTAGTTATATTAAAAAACGAGAGCTGATTGGAGCTGAAACCATGTAGGAAAAAGATGGAAGAATTATAAATCTACACAAGGCCACTCATGTATACTCGATTGAAAGAATGGAAATGGAGGAGGGGAAATCAAATACATAGCGAAAGTTGTAATGATACTTGGAAGAGTTGAAGGTTTCATGATAATCGAGGCGCAGCAGGCAAACAGCAGCAAAACATAAGAGCTAACACAGCCCTGCGAGCGGGGAGTGACGATCCTTCGGCCCCTCATTGCTAAATATGCATACAAGCAACACTAACATACCTCCGGAACCTAAAACAAAACGCCTTAACAGCCCGGACAACTTAGCAGCAGAAGGCTAATACTATTTGGCACTAGTGTACGAGTTCCACATATGAGGTACATATACCATACATTCTTCACATCCTTGCTAGATACATGTACTAAGTACCTGTTTTTGCCCCTCCATCTCCCCTTCGCATACTCGCGCTTCAAAGACCCTCAAGTCAGCATATTGCACATAACTCTACGGCAATCTCTATTCTAAACCACGAACATTCGCTCCGGATATCATTTCGATGGCTAACTTTCCTTAAGGCTATTCGATCGATGTGTTAGGTGTTAAGTGCTATTGCGGTATAATAGTCGATTTGGTCCTCAAGTCTTCCGGCAACATTTTCGATAAGAGTCGTTATAGGGCCTAACACCGATACCAGGACATTGGCGGATCTAGACGCTTTTCTACTTGTCATTTACACTAGAATTGTTGTCTAGCCAAAGATAACGAGTTGGCTCACGAAGCAGCCACCGCCATGGCACTCAACACCAGTATTTCTGTTCCACCAGCAGCTCCCAAGGCATCCAATATTCTGGATTTACCTGATGAGATTTTGAAGGAAATATGTAGCCAAGTATGTTCTAACCCCTACATGTATTTGCGGATCACAATGATATATACTCCTTACTCGTGGAATACATTGCTAATAGGCATGTTGTTAGTGCTTCCAATCCGATTGGATTCGTCTTTCCCTAGTCTGCAGGCGCTTCCGCGATCTTGCCGCCGCCCAACTATATCGTAATTTCCACATCGTCTTCCCGGACGAGGACGATCCGTATTTCGATTCCCCCATTGATGGTCTCGCGGGCGGTCTAGAGACGTTCGTCGCAAGCGATTACAACTATGCGAAGCACTTAAGGGAGCTCTCTCTCGACACCCTTAGTATTGGTGACAGGGCTGAACTTGCCTATAAACCGTACCTCGCTTCTGTGAGCTGCGGGAAGTTCATGAACACCCTGTTACTTCTTACGCTGCGGAAAGCCCAGTCACTTGATACCTTTCGATGGAACATTAGAGTTGAGCTTAGTAGGCCTGTTTATAAAGCACTGCATAACATCAAGTCGCTAAGACATCTTCATTTGCGCTTACAGGCCGGAAGCTCCATCCATCAGATTCCACCGCCTTTTTCGGACTCTAATGTGCAGCATTCTGAGTATGATGCTATGGTCATGCCAGTCTCTCAATGGACCAATTCGAACAGTACCCTACTCGACCCTGTGGTCGCTTATGGGCCCCCTCCGGCCACATCCTCATTGTCCCTGGGCTACAAACCCTCTTGGAGGAATAAACCCCTAAAGAAACCATCTACCGCCAAGGAACCCCTGACAATCGAAGGTTTCAGAAACCTTGAAAGTTTGAGCGTTCTTGATATAGATAGCCTTGACGTGATAACGGAGGTTCAAGTTTGCGTACGTAATTCTTCATCGACGTTGAGAAAGGTGAAGCTTTCGTTTTCAGATAGCCTTGCTATGCAAGCAAGAAAACCTTGCACTGACGCAGAGCTCGATGAGTCCGAAGACGACGAATTTCAAGTTATGCCCATATCTTTAAGCGCTAATTACGATGACAACGGACCTGCAAAGGCATTTCAAGCGCAGGAAGAACGTAAGCTTCAGGAATTGGTGCTAGGCCGCATATTCGAGGTAGAGCCATCGCACACAAAGAATACTCGCTCATCCACCGAAGACAAGAAAGAAACTACGAAAAAGGAGGATTATGAGGAACAGCCAGTTTCGGATAACGGACAAAATTTCATAGATCATGTTAACAGAGTCTTCGAGCGTATGGTGGCGCATGTTAACGGTACTAGCGGTTTTACATCTGTTGAGCAACAAGATGCTTTAGATGCAATCGCGAAAGCCGCAAAGAAATATGTAACTTCGGAGGAATCCAAATCCAAATCTGGTCCCTCGTCTGGCGATCTACCCACTAACGATGGGCTACATTCGTTGCCTAAAGACCATGAATTAGGGCTTGACATAGACAAGCCAGATGAGTCCCAGTCCCAGTCCCAGTCACTTAATTTTGGACTCAAGCCACTTCCATCATTACCAAAGGACACATACGATGCTAACCCAGAAGATATCGATATCGAAATTCCGGAGGAGCAATTGACAGCTGAGTTTCAACGGATTGTTGAAATAGCGTCTATCGACACAGTACCACCAAAGGAACTATTTAACCCGACAGAAGTGAGCACTATTCCTTCCAATGCAACAGAACCGAACGATGTCGTCCGAGTCCCCAATACCGAAGACATACGCAATGTGGAAACTGAACGGGAGGATTATGCTAACAGATTCTCCAAGGAGACACGTATAGCTATTTGCGGCGTCGACGATGATCGCCAGGATAAATCTCGACAGCACTTAGAATGTACCGGTTGCGATGTAGAAGACGTAGCTTGCGATAACGCAGTTCAAACAGACAGTTTAACCACGAACGGGACGGAGACGCATCTTAGCAACGTGAATAAATATGCCCGAGATACGAGAGGCATCGGACTCCACTCTCTCAGCATCCATCTTATACCAATCAAGGCTTCGGTGCTAGGGAAGGCTATAGATTTGCATTCACTAAAGCGGATTACTTTGCTCAACGTGGGCGAGCAAAAGAAATTTTGGGTAATGATGATGAAAGAAAATAGCCTGAGGCCGCTTCCATTACGAAAAGTCTTTACAGATGATGTCTGCCTGCAGTTCTTACACCTTATTTCTCAGCTCGACTGTGTTAAGGAGGTATTCATGCTTCAGCGGTCGCCAAAGTATAAGCCAGAGAGTTTCGCGCCGAACCCTGGCACGACTATCGAACAAATCCGGAATTTTGTTCTGAAGAAGCGTACGTACCATTCAGAGTCATTTTACTTCCTACCTACGGTTCATCTCTTGAGTTTGTTCAAGACCCTTGTTAGAAAATTGCTAACTTTATGTTATAGATATGCATTCTCTCAAACGTCTCATGATCAAGAACCAAGCTGATAGTTCATGGGATGTGGATGAGAAAACAATGCAGCACATCTGCAGGCGTGGAAAAGTGCTTGAAGAACTGGCCGTGATAATGGGAATGCGTGCAATTGTAAGCATCACTTCCCCTATACGTTAATACGTAACAATACCTTTATACAATTGTGGCTAACAACATATAGCATACTTTAATTCAGCGTATCGCTGGCCTTACTAATCTCCGTGCACTACAGCTCATCTCTTTCAGAACAGAGGACACTTGCCTTTCTGTCATGCGCGAGACGCGCCGTTTCATAGTTGACGCTCTTTCTTTCCACCCTGAGCTGAAACTCGAGTGGCTTGCACTAGGTGACGACGAACGAGCCGTAAGAATTGTCCGGAAATCAGGAGTCCCTAGGAAGTCAAAAGCCAGCTCGAATAAAGACAAGAAACCTGTCCCAAGCTCAAATCAAGACTATGTTGGTAACGGACTCTTCCCAATCGCACCTGTAGAATGGGGTGCTACGAGCGAGAGCGATGAGGACGATGACGATGACCCACTATTAAGAGTGAAACTAGAACTTGTTGAGCCTTTCTCATTCTATGACATCTTCGGTATTCGGATCTTTGAGAAAGAGATCGTGAATGGTCGATTATGATCGGGTTTTAGGACGAGGCAGCATGTGGGTTTTTGAAGGGTTTAAGAACCTTTGTTAATGCTTTTGTTTTTCCCCTGTTGGCAAGATACCCTTTGAGTGCGGCCGGGATGGGGAGTTTTTTGACTTAAGGAAAGGGATATAGCCCTATTTCGCTTACACTTACACGGCGTTGTCTGCGATGGCTTCCCCAGATAGCCTCGCTAGCTTTTACATTGGAGCAGATCCGTTACTAATGTGTTGATGATTGGGAGCCTTAAGGGAGTGTATCATTGGATTACGCCAAGACTGATTGATACAAATCGAAATTCTTACCCATGGTTTTACAGCCCTTAAGATGGATCTTCTTTCTTGATACAGATACAAGTTCGCCTATGCCAGGAAAATGCTTTTTCTAGCATTTAAAAAGCCACACTGATCAATGCCCCAGAGCCAGTTGTAGCAATTAGTTTATCATATTAGTAGATTTTTTTTATTGACTAGATTATTGCTGGTATCAAGATTCAAGGCCTCATTTCTCCCTCGGCCGCCTCAGTTTCCCACTGCGATATCATCTCACTATACCACTCCGGCGGATTCTCCCAGGTGGCAGTAGGCGGCCATGACGGACTTGCTGGCTGGCTGCTGCTGAATTCATTCGTTGCGGTGCTAGGTTCGAGTGTAAGAAAGAAATCGAGAAGCTGTCGCCAGTCAGAACGTGATATTCGCGGCGGGAGGCCACTAGCCGTACCACCGCCAGCACCGCCGTCACTATACCCCTGATTACTGCTGGTTCTGCTTCCGTTGTTGGGTCTGCTGGTGGAACTCGACGAAGGACTCGCAAATTCGGAATCTGGCGGCAAAGCCTTGATGATCTGTAGGCCGTTAGCAACGTGCGCCAACGCCGCGGCCTCGTTGCCGCGGGACGTCTCGATGCAGACGAATATTAGACAGCATATGAGTGTGGTTTCGACGCTCTCGGGTGGCGACCCCGGCTGCACGTGTCGTTGCAGGTGGTAGATCGATAGGTTGTACTGCTGGATCATGAACAATTCCAACTGGTCCGCGCACTGGTAGGTGTCCTCGGGCGGTGGCGTCGAAGCGCGTGATCGTTCGGCCGGACTGCCGCTCCGCGAGGATATCCGCGGTGCTGGGTGTTTCGTTTTCATCGTTTGGTAGCTCTGTCCCCGCTGCAGCTGCATGCTTTCGTGCGCGGCTCCCAGCGCAATCAGCGCGTGCCGCACCGCCGGGTCCGAATGCCCTACCTGCGGCACCAAGCGACGCCAAAACGACGCCCCGAGGCTAGACGTGTGCAGGGCTAGCCCGGCCTCCGCCGCTTGCCGGAACCGGTGGAAGTACAAGCGCTCCTCCTCCGTGCCTTGGATGTCGGCGGCCAGCGGGCGGAGGATCTGCAACGCGGAGTTTCCCCGGTACGCGGCGGCGAAGCTGTTTCGCGCCCCTAGATACCCGTCCGTTGCGGTGGTCGGCGTGGGAAAAGGAGTTGCTAGCTGGTCTGGCGAGGACGATGCTGGCTTCTTCGGCCGTGGTGGCGGCGCACCGTCGTACCCGTCACATTTACGTCCCGTGCTCGTGCACCGCGTACACGCGGGTTTGGTCTCGTCGCATTTTACGCGCCGTATCCTGTGTTGTTACGAGATAGTTAGCTTAGTTTCTAATAGCTTTGGGGTCATATTTGGTATAAATGGATGTAAAATGTAAGATATAGGTAGGTAGGTAGGTAGGTAGGTAGGTATACTAAGTGCAATAGAAGTACCCAGAATTAGTATCGAAGCGAGACACAGACAAGAGAGAGTCTTCGTTCGATATGTACCCAGTTAATATAATGAACAAACTTACTTGCTGAACGGTATAAGTTAGCAGATGATCAAGAATCATATCAAGGTCGATAGACTAACCAAGTAATACAACCTGTTCGAACCTTGGGCTTGCTTGCTCTCTTGCGCTTGGTTGATGTTGACACTGTCGATGTACTGTCTAATGACAGCGCCGGGTCGATCATGTCGTCGCCGGAGGGGGTTGGACTTGTTTCCCATTGGAGTTTCTTGGTAGGCTCCATAGTCAATGGCAGCTTATGGTAATATATCGAATAATACAGATTAATAGAGTATGCGGTTGTGTAATCCTCCTTTTTTTTGCTTTTTTGAACTTGGAGGGTGACAATTTTGGGTGCCAATGATCCTGAGCAACTTTGTTGAATTTGTTTGTTAATTGGTACTATGCATATAATAGACCACCGAAGGGACGAATGCGAGAGCGTTTAGTCGTATTTATTATTATACGTGTTACCGCATTTTATATTATAAGCCTCCCCTTATTTCCTGCGAATAGCCAATCTCACTTGCGAGAGTATGGAATTTCCATACTCATTATGCTGGTCTGATGATACGGAATCACGTATTTCATCCCGATGGCGCAGGCAGCAGAAAGTACCGAGCTATCCCCATTCATATCCGGTCCTGTGCGCCGATCGTATGCCCTCCCCTTGCCTGAACTACCTAATCCCGTCCCGTACAGTTCTTTTGCCCAGAATTTCCACTTCGGGATAACAAATAGAGACTTTTGCAAAAATAACATGATGGCGTGCCGCGAAGTACTAACTCAGCTAGTTTACCTCGAATTGCAAGGTAACATAAGGGGGTCCCATCCTGACTAAGTATATCGGGGTCTGATCTGGCGGGATTGGTGTAGCCGTTCCATTTTTATCTCCAGCCTTACCAAGCAACCGGCAAAGAGCTGCATGAGGTGCGGGTTGGTATACTATGTAGTGCTGGGGCTGGAGGGCAGCTTGGCACCTTATGACAGGTAGAATGCCATGCTAGCCCCGTAGTAAGCCCGTATGGTGGTTTGCAATAGCCAATAGACATGAGAGGTTGCTAGTTTACTCATACCTGATATCCAATAATGTTCAAACTACATGAGAGCTTCTACCCGAAGCAAGCGACTAATACCTGCGTATCTCAACCGATATATTATCAACCGATATTATCATCCGACTTATACCCTTACGTGAGTTTATATGTACTAACTAACTACGACAAGCTAAACTATAAAATAGATGTCGAAAATAGTAAACCCGGATGTTTCTATCCGACCTCTGCGTGAGCATGTACTCTAGTCTGTCTTAGTCTAATGATATATCTAATGATGCATGTATAGTTGTCTTCCTCGGTTGCTCCCGCTCTTTCCCATCAACTTATTTGGAATTATAAAACCTAGTTCGATAATAAACATGATGACGACAAACAGGTTAGATAGTTCAGCTAGATTTGACTGGTGCGTACGCCATAGTGCGTACTCTTTAAAGAGAGGATCCATGTCCCTACAAATGCAGCTTCTTCGACAGCCGTATTTAAAGGTTTCCAGAAGAAATAAATGGAAATAAATGGAATCAGCCTTTACGGCCGCGGAAAGGTTGGCTCGTCCATCTAGAGTTCAGCTGGTCAGGGACAAGGCCATTAATGGTAGCGAAGGAATCTTAATGGAACGATCCATAGGCAGACAAGACCATTACTACCTAAAACCCACATCGAGACCAGGCATCAAGGCTCCATTAACAACTTATCTTATGGAAGGACGGAGCCTAACCATGAACGATCTGGAAATGCATCTCTCGCAGATAACGGGCTTATATGGATGCCATCACGGCCCGCTACGGAACGTCGCTAGCACTCAGATTAGCGACCCCTGAACGAATCTTTTTTTCCTTGTCTACCCCCATGTAAACCAACTGTACAAAGGTGTGTAAACTGGGGAATGATCATCTCGTATTAAACAATCGACCAATCCGAAGTTTGCGGAGAAAACCTAAGTCTCAGGGCTTTAATCATGATGTCAATAATGTAGCTGAAAACAAGGTGAAAACAACGGGAATATTAATACGGATTAAACGACGGAAGTAACTGGAGATCTGTACGTAGACGTAGTAGTGTCTGATTAAAAGATCAGGGTTAAATTTGTTATTATTATGTAAAGTGACAGACAGCACAGATAAACTTGCAAGCTTGGTTCCAGATGCTCGCTGTGTTATACTGTAAGGACTGCGCCAAGACTTAGGGGGTATTTGACTAAGCATCAACAATAGTCATCTATTTTTAGACCAGGCTATTCATTAATAGATTACCTAAATAGTACCTAGGTAGCATTGAAGATCGTGCAAGCAGCAAAGCATATCATACCGCAAGTATCCACCCGATCCCAACCCATGAACCCACGTAATACCTTTATACCGAAGGATAAGAAAATGCTACCGCACGAAGCAAATAAGCTTACAACGTCAGACGTGGCGCCTTTTACACAATTTAACTTTATTACATCTTTCCAAGTTCAAGACTTATTAACTATTATTACGATCTATCTAGTTAAGCTAATTCTAACAATACTATTGCTATATATAAGGTATACTTCCGGAGTAGTATCCAATTATCCATTTATTCCCATCCAATTCTAGCCCGACCTGTTCAGCTATATCACAACCAATATATCAGCATTTAGACAGGTCCAGGCTCATTATTATTATAACAGTTTCGTCTATAACGCCCTGTTTATTATTTCTTTCTTTCTATTTCAAAAAATCTTCAATCTTCTAAGCGGTTAACTTGCCCCTCGGGAACAACTTTAGGGAGGCCTGATGCCTGGGATTGATGATATGAATCGCTGGATTTTCGCTTGTCTCCGTCTAGTTGAATTGAATGTCGCAGCGGGTTCACTGTTGCGTCCTGTGAAGTGGATTTTCGCTGTTCCTCCGCTGCAGAAGTCGAATCATTCTCCTTCGATTCGGAGGGCCTCGCTCCTGGTGGACCTTTCGGCCCAGTCTTCTTGATATTCTTCCATTCCATGAAAAGAGCCGCTACCAAGGCGACAAGCGCCACACCCATGCCGCATAGGAATATCCTTGAGATGGCCCCGTTGTAAAGTTCTTTTACTTGAAGTTTATACTCAGGCGGGACCTTGTTGACAAGATCTGTGGCACCTTCGTTGGTAATTTTCTTAGGATCAAGGCCGGGGATATCAGTCACATGTCCGACAATGTAACTGCTCAAAAGGTTCTGGCCAACAGACACGAAGACGGCTCCGCCTAATTGCTGGCAGAAGAACATGAGAGCGATACCAGTCGGAATATCCGGTTTGGGAAGCACAGCCTGCGCAGAAAGGCCAGCCGTTTGCATTCCCATGCCTAGCCCGAACCCGACAATGATCTGGTATCCAATCCAGTGAGGAGAATCTTCGTCAACTTTGAAGGTGCTCATCAAGCCCTGCCCTACAGCCATAATCATAGGGCAGACTAACATCGAGGGAACATAGTATCCGACTTTCTGGGTGAAGATACCAGATATAATACTGGACACGACGAGACTTAGGACGAGGGGTATCGTGTTAATACCGGACTGCACAGCACTCACGCCTTGTACAGTTTGAACTGTAGTTTAATATAAGCATACGATGTTATCGGAGAATCTGGGTTGGGGGAGGGGGGTGACTTACACCACAACGGTAGGTAGTAAACACTCATCATCATCGATGCAGCAACGCAGAACATGAAAGTAGCCGCAGCAGCAACGCTACGTTGGCTGATGATTCTAACGGGGATGGTTGCAGTATTTGGCATCAACACCTGAACTGCCATGAAGGCGAGAAGTAGGACGCCAAAAAGAACTAGCAGAAGGATGATGCGCCAACTATTCCATTCATACGTAGATCCGCCCCATTGGAGTGCGAGCAAGAGACAAACGATGCTCGGGACAAAGAAGAATGTCCCTAGAGGATCCAATCGAGTGAAATGTTCCCAGAACTTTGCTGGCTCTGGTGGTCTCGTCGGAAGTTTCACAGCTAGAAGACATAATACTGCAACACCACCGATAGGAAGATTGATGTAAAAACACCATCTAGTCATGCCAACGTTAGTTTATTCCAACGGATGAAAAAAGAACAAGAAAATAATGTACCTCCAAGTAACGCGATCAGTGAAAGCACCGCCTATGAGAGGACCCATGACCGAGCTGATTCCGAAGATAGTCCCGAAGATCCCTTGAAACATCGGCCGCTTTCGGAGAGGTACCAGGGGAAGCATGATGATGGAGACACCGGTGAATATACCTGCAGCGCCAAAGCCGGCGATAGCGCGGCCAAGAATAAACGCAATCGAATTTGGAGCCGCGCCGCAAATGACGGAACCGATCTCGAAGAACGCGACAACGAATAAGAAGACCCTTGTTAAATAGATGTCAGCTACGTCGCGCGTCTCTATTTTAAGAAGAGTTTATGAACATACTTTTTTATATCGTAAAACCTGTATACTCTACCGAATACCAGCTGAGACGCCGCGGTTGTTAACTGATACGCTGAGCCATACCAACCGATATCCCCTAAACTATTGAACTCTTGTGTTATCCGGGGGATCGCTGTACCGATAATGGTCCGATCAAGAGCTACTAAGAATAGAGTAATATATATACTGGCCATAACAGACCAGAACTTCAAAGTCTTTGGCTGGAAGTTCTCCTCAGCTTCGTCAACAAGTTCAGGCCGCGCCGGCTTAGCATCGGTCGTCTTCTCTACATCGTCAGGCATGGCTACTACTGAAGGGCCACCCGCCCCGGATATCTTCCGTGACAGTTCGGCCATGGAGTTCCGAGAGGATAGATGTAGGATGGGTCCAAGGATGGGGAGAAAGAAGGGATGAATGTGAGAAAGGACAAAAGCGAAGCTGGGAGAATCCAAGTAAGTAGTCCTCTCTTATTTTTCTAATTGGTCCAAGACAACACAAGGTTAGGCAAACCTTGAATCTAGGGATAAAAAGGAATGCATACCTACCTATATATGTAGGTATGTAGGTAGGTATGCTCTAGCATTAACTACGTAAAAACAAGCGATGAAAAACAAGCCCCCTGGCTGGCATAAGCTGTCGAGTAGGACGGACAGCATAAGATAGACGGACAACCAAGTGGTTTACACGTTGGATATACGAAGACCCACATCTTTTCTTCGTGGATAGGTACCTACCTACTGACATTTTCTATACCGGGGCATTGGGGAGCACCGAGACGGGGACGCAGTTCGGGAGCGAATTGGCGTATATATAACCGAGAAGCTTTAAATCACCTGGAGAAATAAACATAAAAGATAGGTAACCTGCCACGTGATACAAAGTTATTATGCTTTTCGGGCGGAACTTTTAAGGGGAGGTAAGGACCGAGGCGATGTGTCCGAAGTGGGTCTGTGCTACAATGACTGTAATACTGAATGGCACAGAAAGCTGAGCTAAACTAAACACTAAACATGTATTATTATGTTATGTAGGTACGGAATACATAATGTCACAACTACATGTAGTATGTCATAAGGCATATGTATTTGTACATGTATGCACTAACTAACAGGCTTGCATATTTTAGGATCAAGCGGCGTTCTCGGTCCCGAAAGATGATATTTCAACGCCGAGCGCTAAACAACGCTAACAACGAGAATTGCAATTTGCAGACCACAACCCCGACAAACAGGTTATTCTATCCTATCAAATCTCCTATCAAAGAGTTTTTGGATATGTTAGTTTGCTAACTCGTTCAGCTTCGTCGGTGATCGGTGCTTAACATCTACGAGACTTACATACGAGGCTACTGCCAATTTCGAAACTGCTCCGTCATGGTTCAATTGTGAGCTGAACCCTGTCGGACTGCCTACTGCCGTTGATTATGGAGGGGGTATCTATCGAATGAATGAATGGATTGGGTTTGAAGGATGCGAAACTTCTTCTTTTTTTTTTTTTTTTTTTTTTTTTTTCTTTGCTCAAATTGTTTTCCTCATCCGCCACATGACATCCTACCTAAACATCCTAACATCCTAACATCCTAACATCCTAACATATTGTCAAAGGATGTTCTGTTAACTGCCCCCAGACTTATTGTACATCCCCCCCTCCCCCCTCCAAACCCCTGAATAACCTGAATAACCCAGAAATACTTATCCTGAATCGTCTTTGAATCCTCATGGTCTATCTTCGTCTACCTGCGCAAACAATAGCCACTGTATCCGTAACATACCTGTAATAGCTGCACTCCGGGATCAAATGGACAGTGAATCTTGAAAACCCCCCTTTCTCTACAAAATTAAACAAGCTCTTACAAGCTCTTGCAAGAACCGTTCTGGTCTTTATATCCCAATTCCCAATTCCCAATTATCTGCACCCTTATCTGCACAATTCAATACACAATTCGATGGTTTCGCCTCTTACATAGTAAGGTCACAATTTAAGTCCTACTGTAACGAAAATACGCACACATCTTTCCCCTTTGATTTGACCTGCATATCTATCCCCCCTCCTTTCTTCTCGTCGAGAAGTCTAGATGGGGTTGAATGGTCTGGTCTGGTCTGCCCATCCTCTCTCATCTCTAACCCCCCCGTCTCATCTGTTAATTTCCAGAAGCGACACAGCAGCTGAAGACCCTGCACGAGCCCGTTCGCGACATCTCCAGTCATCCTTTTTCTCTTGATTGCCCGTGCCCCTCTCGGTCCCGAAATTCCCGCATCAATACCATCGTTCTTGCGCCTGCTTGCCAATCAATGCTCGCTCCCGGTCTTGAGGCTTTTCGTCCCATGTAGAACAGAGTCACTTTTTAGTTACCTAGTCGAGTCCTAGTCGAGCTTTGTTGATCGTTAGCTCGTTAGCTCGTCGGTAATTGTCTGCACGCTTATTGCTAGCGGTGTAAGAACCCGTCCTCGGGACCGACTGAAGAGGGAAAAGAAACCCCGTTCGCCATGCCCCCGACCCCAGAGTCCCAGCTTGGTGATGGCTCGGCAAGCAATGAACCCACGCCGCCTGCGGGCTCCTCGGTTAACTATACGCCCCCCAATCCAGACGCCTCCATGATAAAGGTTACAAGAGGGCATAGCTGTGTGTTATGCCAGCAGCGCAAGGTACGTTGCGACAAGAGCAAGCCCTGCTCCAATTGCCTAAAGGCAAATGTCGAATGCCGTGTTGTGCCACCTCAACCACCTAGACGCCGCAAGAAGCGCGTCCCCGAGCGAGATTTGGTTGAGCGTCTGCGGAAATATGAAGCCCTCTTAGCTCAGAACGGCATCGAATTTGATTCGCTGGGTCCGGACGTCAAGATTGTGGACCCCGGCTCCGTTGAAGACGGTGACGAGCTGGAGTCCGAGTTTATAAGGCAGAGGAGTAGGGAGTCTCCAGCCGGTGTGGACCCTGACTTAATCTCATCACCCGGCGAGACCGCCCATGTTCCTAGGTAAGCCTACCTGCCCTCAGATCGGCGAGGAACATTCCATCCGGTATCTTGATTAACCGCTTACAACACTAGGACTTTCAAATGGTTTCCTTTTCAGAAAGAGGCTAGCAGTTTTCTCTTTCCTATTTTGTCACCCTATACTAATATTGGCCCAGTTTCGAGCAACGGATGAAGCAATTAGAGACTCATCCGATGAAGAAGACGTTGGGTCATCCATCAATCAAGCATACGACAAGATGTTTGACAGCCCTGATGGCTTCCCTTTTGTAGTCGGCGGTCAGTTCGAAAGCGTCACCTCGCAACACCCATCCGCCATCCAAATATTCCAGTTATGGCAGATCTACCTCAATAATGTTAATCCTCTTCTCAAGCTTACGCATACGCCAACATTGCAAGTGCGGATTATCGAAGCCGGAGCAAGCCTCGAAAAGGTGTCCAGGTCCCTCGAGGCGTTAATGTTTTCAATCTACCTAATGGCCATCACAAGTATAGGTGAAGAAGAATGCCAGGCCACGTTTAACGAATCGAGAAACAACTTGCTGGCCAAGTATTATTATGCTACACAGCAAGCCCTCCTAAACGCAGGCTTCATGCGCAACCCGGATCTAACCTTGCTGCAAGCTTACCTTTTATATCTTGTAAGATCAAAATCGCCTCGTCTATTTGAGGTCTAGGTCTGACGTATATCAGCTGGGTATCCGACAATATTCGGACCCCCGGTCATTATTTTGCTTAACAGGAATTGCGGTGCGCCTTGCTCAAAGGATGGGTTTGCATCGTGACGGTGCTCAATTTAATCTATCGCCATTCGAAGTGGAAGAGAGGAGAAGGCTATGGTGGAACCTCGCCGGATTTGACCGACGAATAGGAGAACTATGTGGTTCCATCATCACTGCTATATCCAATGGGGGTAACTGCAAATTACCGCTCAACATCGACGACGCCAACTTACACTTACACGCGAAAGACCCTCCTCCACCGTATACCGGTGCGACTGAGATGATGTTCTCTCTCTCGCGCCTCGAGTTTGCCAAGGCGCCAGGAAACGACAAGATGAGGGGCCAGTCTTCAGAAACAAATCCCCAAGCGGTTGCAAGCGTTGCCGACCACCGGTTGTCGAGCTATCTCGAACGATTTTCTTCCCATATGGAGGATACCTACCTGAAATACTGTGACCCTAAAGTCCCACTTCATTACATGACTCTTCTCATGACGCGAGCGAATATCTGTAAGCTAAAGATAGTATCCGGCTTCTTCCGTGTTGCACTTACGGCACCTGCTCCCTTACCGACAGCCGAGAGGGAACAACTCTTCATCGAGGCAATTAAGATGGTCGAGTATGATACCATGATGCAAGCAAGAGAAAGTTTACGGGGCTTCCTCTGGTATACTAATATGCATTTCCCATTCCCGGCTTATATATGCTTGCTTACCGAGCTCCGCCATCGTACGACCGGTGACTTATGCGAGCGTGCATGGGAAACCATCTGCGAGCACGCTGACCGGAGGAAGATGACATCTCACATGCGTAGTCCTATGCATCTATCCTTTAGCACTCTCTTTGTAAAGGCGTGGGACGCGCGCGAGGCTGCAGAAGCCGCTCTCGGACGTACTCTAGCACCGCCTCGCCTCATCACGTACATGAGACAAATTGCGGCTCGACTACCCAAGGCGACTAAAAGGAAGTCGCCGATACCAACGCCTTCGCCCAAGATCCCTGTCATAAGCGGTGCTTACGTTGCGACGGCACCGACGCCACCAGAACAACCGAGCGTACCAGGTGCTGCTTTACCTATATACCCGGAAACCGACATATTCGGCGGTGGCATGCCGCAGATGGACATGAACCGGCAATTCGTGACCGCGTTCCCGGACGTAAACTTCGGCGGCGAGATGGATTGGAACTACTTGATGCAAGAATACGGCGGATTCATTGCCCACGCACCCCAGATGACAGCCTACGCGAATCAGACGCCAATGCACGATCCCAATCAACCCCCAACTTCTGCGTGGCAGTGAATTATATGTATGCATATTTGCACATTTTTGTACTGGCTAGGTATATATGGATCTGGACATATAATAATAGATGAGCAAGATACGGGTTTAAACAGAATAGGGCACATATCTACTTAGGTACTCAACTATCTCAGCATGTATATAGAGGGGATTATATATGGAAGGTCGGGACTATACAGATATATTGGTAAAGGATTATGTATTATATATAAGTAAATTATGTGGATGCAAATAAGAGCAAACATGGTGAGAGATTACGCAAGGGATGAAGATGGGATGCTCCTACGTCACTACAATATTTAAATGGGTAGGATGGGTAGTAACTCGGTGGTGTTTGTATAAGAGAGCTTACTTACGACTTTTGCCCGTATGCAGTGAAGAATCCTTAAACAATGAGCATCTGTTAGACAAACAACCTGTCTCGCAGCCTGTTTAGGGTATTGCATCGTGTATGTCAACCTTTGCTAGCCCTCTATTATCCGTTGGTTATTAATTCGCATCTAACACTTGATGAGTATATCCTCACAAGTTTCCATATTGCTGCTAGCTTTGTTTCAAATGCATTTAATTAATAGGTAGGCATCTTAGATCTCAATTGTCTCATCCAGCGCTTGGCAGTTCTCCCTTTTGCTTTTCTGTGGCGGATGACGGAGATCGCCAGTCGAGATCTCTGATTGGAACTAAGAAGCCACTCCTCTAAGCATCAGTACCATATTGCGAACGTAGGGTTGAGTTGAGGTTACGTTACATAACATACTTAATGTATAAGGTTGCACGCCACAACAAGCCAGCGAGATGACCTTCTTTGTCGCAAAAAGGGCAAAATAAAAACACCGTAATTGCTAACAAGAATTTATGTCTTATATGTGATATACTTGATGTCATAGATCTGGCTATGATAACGCGAGATCTTTATGTTGCTTAATTAGCTAGGTAGTTATGCGTTTATATAATATAGGGATCCCTCCACTGCATACTATTCATCCAACTTACAACCTCAATCGACACACTTCCACTCGTACTTAGGTCTCCTATCGCCATGTTGAATCTGTCTCTTCGCAACATGAGCCTTATGGAATGGCTTGCAGCGGCTTTCGTAATTAGTCTTCTCGTAGTATGTGTCTAGCTCTCAAAGAAATAACTCAGACTGAACGAACATAGTACCTAGCAAATATCGTATATAACCTATTCTTTCATCCCCTGGCTAACATCCCCGGTCCATTCCTTGCCAGAGCAAGTCAAATACCCTCGTGGTACCACGCAACTCGGGGTGACCGACACATCTGGCTATGGCAACAGTTTCAGATATATGGTGACAAGATACGCCCGGAGCCAAACGCAGTCCTTTTCAACAACCCTGCAGCTTATGCGGATATATACGGCCTGAAATCAAATGTACGGCGAAGTAATTTCTACAAGGATAGCCTCTTCCATGGCCCTGAAGTTACAACGGTTTCTGCAGTCGACGTCGCCGAACATGCGCGGAAACGAAGGCTACTTAGCCTCGCTTTCACGGAGAATTCGGTGCGCGCCGCGTCAAGCTTCGTCATCCGGCACTTGGACCGTTGGAACCAACTTCTTACTGAGAAGGACGGTTCTATTTGGTCACCCGCGGTTGATATTTCGGAGAAGATTAGTGGTCTAGTCTTCGATATCATGGGGGACCTCAGCTTTGGGAAGTCTCTCGATGTTAAGGAGCCTGGCGCTAACCCCCTGAAAACCGTACACCACAAAATGGCTGATTATTTGAAATTAAGTAATTCGGTAAAGTTCCTCACATTAATCACCCTTTTAGAATCAAGCCCGTGCTGACGGCTGGGTGGTTGTAGATTAGCCGCTCTCCCTTTCGTGACCACATTATTTGGCTGATGCCAAGGGGTTTGGGCAAGCTTTTCGCGTTGTTGACACCAGCACCTATCCGACAATATAAACAATTTGTCTATGATAGCGTCACTGAGAGGATTGCCTTACATCGGGAACAGGCCGGGAAAACAGAAGTTGAGCAGCGCCAAGATATGTTCTATTTCCTGTGCGAAGCCCGTAACCCCGATACTGGCCTTCCAGCGTATAAGGAGGCCGAGCTCCGAGCGAAGGCCAACCTATTAATTGTTGCCGGGTCCGACACCGCGTCTGTTGCCCTCTCTGGCATGTTATTCTACGTAACAGGCGACAGCTGGCGTTACCAGAAGCTTGTTCAGGAAATTCGTACCGAGTTCGAAACACCCGATGATATTGTATACGGACCTAAGCTTTCTTCTTTGGTATACTTAAGGGCGTGCATTGAAGAGGGAATGCGTCTTTCTCCGGCGGTCCCTGGCGATCTTCCTCGAGAAGTGCTTTCAGGAGGACTCGAGATCCAAGGAGAGTATTTCCCACCGGGAACCATTGTCGGTATAACCAACTGGGCACTATCCCGTAATCAGGAGGTTTACGGCGACCCTGAATTGTTTCGGCCTGAGCGCTGGATTGTGGACGAGGCTACGGGCGTAACGGAGGAGGACGTGAATAGGGCGCGGTCTAGTAGTCATCCTTTTGCTGGAGGACCTGGTAGATGCCTTGGACAAAACTTCGCAATGATGGAAATGATGATTATACTCGCTCGGACTCTTCACCGGTTTGATGTCAGGAGGGAACCGGGCTCTACGTTGGGGTCAGGGAGACCCGAATATGGATGGGGCGCACGCGATAGCAAGCAATTCCACCTGACTGACGCGTATATTTCAATACGACGTGGCCCAATGTTACAGTTCAGGAAGAGGCAGCAGTCGGATTACGCCTAGGGTGAATGATCAAGCTACTCGAATTCATAGCGATAGTATACTCGAGTTGAGGGTATTAGGTATACAGACAGACCATCTGGGCAGACAAGGAACAATTCAACATCATTCCAAGAAACACTTATTACTTTGTCATTCTTTGATGTATTCTACTACATGCGTAGGTAGGAAGGTATATTGTATCCGGAAGTAAGGGAGTCGATAACGTTGGCCCCGTGCCTTGGGTGTACCTCCATCCACCATCGAAACCAACATGCCGAATAATCCGTAATTATATACCTATTCACCCTCGAATACCTCTTGAGTCTTAGTATTCATTCATTATCATCATGACAAATACCCTCAAACACCAAATTGATCTCAAGCAGATCTCTTCGCACTCCTACACTATTTCTCACCATGCCGACTGGACTATCGGGCCTGGTATGTACCGTTGAACCTGCTACTCCGCAACGTCTGAGGACAGTACTAACCTCAGTTCTCTCTCAGTCCTCCACGGCGGCAGTATCGCCGCCGCCATCCACCTTGCCGCCTCAACCCATTTTAACACGACGCTGGCGGCACAGAAGCAGCCCGATGTTTTCACCATCCACTTCGAGTTCCTTCGCGCCTGCGAACGATGCGAAAACTCCATCTCGGTCGATGATCTCAAGGTCGGTGCGGGCACCAGCACCATCCAGCTGCACCTCTCGCAGAATGGGCAGATAAAAGTCATTGCGCTAGCAACATCCATTAACTTCGAAAAGTCTGTCGGTCCCACAGCATCTACAGCCTGGAGTCTGCATCCAGCCCCCAAACCGGCTCCGGATTTCGACGCAGTGCTAGCACACCGTCCCGATGGGAATTGGCTCCCAGCCCACGTCGCCGGCGACCTCCTCCCCCTCACCCGCCGCCAGCTAGTGCTGAATCCACGAGACGGCTTCCCAATAAACATCTATGACGCGTGGAATACCTTCCTAGGCCAGGAGCGAATGGACGCTACATACCTAGCGTTGATGTCCGACTGCATCCCCTCCATGTCCGACACGCTTCTGCAGAATTGCGGCCCGTACGACGCCCAAAGCAACTTTAGAAAGCTCGAGCAATGGGCTATTTCAAATCCTGGTGTTCCCGCCGAGCTGACCAACACGTTCGAAGATGCCATGGAAGCCACGATATTCAACAACACCGTCACTCTGGACATCGAGTTCAAGCGAAGACTACCGGAAGATGGCGTGAAGTGGACTTTTACGAGGGCTGCGACTCGGATGTTAGAAGGGGGGAGGATGGATCTTGATGTTACAATTTGTGACGAGAAGATGGAATTGCTCTGCTTAGCCCGCCATGTTATACTGGTTCTTGATGCAAAGAAGAAGTTTAGAGTTGGAAAGGCAAAATCTACTCTCTAGATATATACCGCGTATTGGTCTTTTTATATATGGGATTCTTTAAAGCATTCTTGGCTTGCAACAAAATGCAGTCCTTGTTACCAGTTAATACCTCATAATTATATCATAAAATATGGTAAGCCATATCTTGTGCCCCTCTCAAAAGGTACCAGTTATCTCTCAAGTGTATCCAGGTAGAAATAGAGAAGCTCATTGTATTGAAAATCGATAAGTTTCCGTGCTATTACTCCACTTATAAAACTCATAAGGACGGTGTATAAGTTGTACGGACTTGATTTATTATGGTAGAAATGTCGTGGACTGCTTCTTATAGCACTAACCTACTAATAAACTCCCCAGTATCCCTGAAGCAACCCATAATCCAATGAGTGAAGATACTATTCCCATAGCCTTTCCGCCTTCAATTTCCCTTCTACCCATTCTGCTCCTGCTCCTGCTTCTCCTTTGCCCGAGGCCAGTCTGTTGTGGACATCATCTCGTTGCGGTTCCCTCCGCCCTGCTGTAGCGACTTTTGTTACAATAATACTTCGCAATATTGTGCCTCGGTGCCTAGGTAGATAACTGTTTTTATTCTGCTCCGTTTCTGTAGGGCTGGCCTAGCTTAAATATCCCATGCGGTTAGTGGCGTTAAAGTTACAATAATTATTACCTTACAAGGCTGGTGATGTACTTACTATGTATCTGCCAATAGACTCTTCCCTGTTTACAGCCCGGCGCAACAGCTGTAATAGTTGCTGGGCCTTGCAGTCCACTACCAGGGGATTAAGTGCACATATCCTCTGGCTGCGAAAAGTCAGCACCCATTAAGCAGGAAAGTAGGGAGGCAGAAGCGTAATAACAAGGGGAATTTGGGGGGCCTTACCTTAATATGCATGGAGCATCGCAAAATATTATCTCTTATCTTGGTTTTCATCAAGTCAACCACGCTCAAGGATCAACAGGCATATCGATTAACAAGCACTGCAATCATCAATCAAGCATGCAGACCTCTGACTCAATCTCCACCGAGTCTACTACCCTAAGAGGTTTCCTCCGTACATTAAATCACGTTGCTATGCAATATGCAGTGTCAGAGACACGCTTGACTGACAAGCAAGAGGTGAAGTCGCAGCACAGAAGAGCCATTAGCAGTCGCGCAGACGCTGGTGTTCTGTATAACGCTAGCTTGTGACAGGTACTTCCTCCTATGGTAGTAGAGCGGTCTGGGGAAAGAGATCAACGGAATGCTGTTGTTGAGTGATACAGTGGCTGTGGTCTCAATAACAAGTGACGCTAGGAGCCAGTGGGATGGTGACGACTTGGGAAGAGGATTTTAAGTGAGTATGATGATCAGAATTGAAGGTTAATGAATTTGTTGGTATTGTTCAAGTTGTTGTTATTGTTCCATTTTTGTTGACTTGTTCTGTTGCCATGCTAAGGTCTGAAGATACTGCATATTGAAGTTATTTCTGCCCTTCTGTTTGGTGTACTCATCCGCGTAGCGCTGGAACTCGGTCAGCATGAACTCGGCCAGGAAGTGATCCGTGGCGTCTAGCTCGTCGGTCGCTTCTGTCTGGAGGTCCTCTCGGTTGAAATATCTCCCTCTGGGAATTCCTCCTCCAAGTGTAAGGCGGCGTAAAAATTGACCAGGAGAGACTCGACCACCTTGATGCGCTAGGGTTACCAAGGGCATGAAATATTCGTGATAATATTTGTTTACGCGCTTCCGAGAAGACGCGAAGGCTGAGCCATAAAAACAATATTTTTTGAAGTAATTTGTATAACTTGAGGTTAACAAGTAATAATGAATAGATGAAGCAGGTATAGGTAAGTTGTCTCAAGTGTCGGGACAGTCAAGGCTAACCTTGAAGTGTGATATGGTGAAGTACAAGAACAGGAAAAGATGTATCATAATAGGTATTACAATACATGTTTATAGTGACTAATAGTCATGAAGAATAGTCAAGGGTTGAGGTTTGATGTTACCTATGAGGTAGGATGATGATGGTGGTGGTTGGTTTTGTGTTATGTAATGGGAAAGGTGAAAGGTAAATTAAGTTTCTGGTTTGGGGCCGAGGTGGCTATGTTTATATAGAAATTCTAGGAGGGCGGTAATCAGTCTGGCAGAATCAACCTGGCAGAATCAGTCAGGTAAAATCAATAAAATCAGGAAGGAACGGCAAGATCAGCCAAGATCAGCCAGGCAACGAGCAAGAATTTTGGTTTCTAGGGAAGGTACCCCCTACATATAAGGAGGTTCCTTCCTCATCTCCTAGGAAACTTGGAAGTAACTACGATATGTAGAGCAGGTACACCCTTTACGTACCTAACCTAATACAAATATTTCTGATGCAAATAAGTAAGTAAAATACTTTTGTTTAGTTGCGTTAATGGGTTATTGCTATTACATGGATTTTTAATAATCAATCATAAAGATAATATTAACAAAGCTGGCTTGTTAATTATTTACATATCTTACATTTCTCACAATTACGCAAGTGCTATAAGTTTAAATAAATATATCAATTTTACTATATGCCTTTATACATACAAATGTATTTATATAGGCCATCTTCACAATTAGCTCCAACTACTATCCGAAGGCGAGCATCTTCACAACCAACTGAAGCTACTATCTCATTATTTTTATTTACCAATAACAACCAACTTTTAATAAAGCCCTTACGGGAACCCTCGAGAGTACCGATGAAAGAACTCTCGGAAACACGCTCAAGCAAACCTTCAGAACCCTCAGAACCCTCAACCGCATCCTCTATAGCCCACCGGATAAAGCACATCATTTCAATCCTAATAGATCTGAACCTAATGTTACCGAGTCCAAGAGGATCACATATCTTTTCGAGCACAACTTCTAACCCTTATATCATGCGTCGAGGAACTCAAAAAGGGGGGAGGTTCTCAACCGACCAATCGCTCGTATGCGGACTCGAATCTTGACTCCAATATAGAGTCAATGCAGAGCAAATATGTCGAGCGCTTAGTCACCAGCAAGAACCATGAGCGAGATTATCTAAGGCCAAACTGTATATGGATGACAAGCCGTGACATACGTCTAGCCTGGGGTCCTGGGCTTATAGATCAACTGCGGCAACCTGCCGAAGATATTATTCCAGCATCGGTACAATCAGCTAAATATATTGCGTGGATTAAAACTATGGTTTCTCCAGATTTCCCAGAAGAACAAATACAGTCATATGTCTGTCAATATTTGGCAGTTAACTACAACGCCTTTTGGCCTCAGAAGGATGAGAGTCGAGTTATGTACTCCATAAGAGTCCCATGGTTAAGTCATCATGTTGTTCGCCAAAGTACCAACGGCGAATATTGCTGTCCTGTTACTACAAAGCCTGATTTAGCTTTTGGATATCGAGCTCAAAGTATTAAAAAGCTCTCCCTCCTATCAGATAAACCGAAAGCTGAAAAACTTGAGCAAACTTATTGGGGCATGGCCTTTCCATATTTGATTATGGAATTCAAAGTTAACGGAAAGGAACACGTAGGGCATAACCAGCTTCTTGGTGCTGGTTCGTCTGTATTGAACGCATTGAACAAGATCTCCATGGACAACCCCTGTGTTATCTGCGCCCTTGTGCAAGTAGCATCGGTAACATTCTATTTGATGTGGTCAGCACCAGGTGTAACCGGTGAAACTAGTTTAGAACCAGAGGTTGAACCGAAAGTTTTGAGAGCGTATAAAATGAGCCAATTTGCACGCTTTTATCTAGATGAAGAAGGACAATATAAAGATTGCCTTATGTTGATGAGCCAGATTCATGCTTGGGGTAAAGGGCTAAGATTAAACAGCATGGAAAAAGCGATCTTGATTAAAATATCAAAAACGGCTAAATTCAAAGAGCAAAGTTTAATATTATACAATTGATATAATTACAAATTATTATAATAAACTTTTTATATAAACACCCAACATACATCCAGATGTTTGAATGACACGTGACTAAAGGTCACGTGTTGAGATGTACCTCGGTTGGAAAACATTTTGTTAACCCGATGTCTTAAGTGCCTTAACCTAGGTAGGCTTACGAAGGATTATTGTGAGATGTACCAAGGTATATACTTAAGTACCTACATGTGTATATGTGTATCAAGCCAGTAGGGAGAATCCCACCTAAAGTTGGTTACTATTTGCCAAGTGAAAACAAAAAAGTAAAATCTATATTATATCGAGCTATATTTAGGTACATGGGTAGCAAATCGTGTATAATACGGAGAAACACAACCAGCGAGTTCCAAGAGTCAGATCAGGTCAGATAATCGTATATAATTGGCTCATACGAGCCAAGTCAATTATATTCGAAGCTGAGGCGTATCTGGCCGAATCGTGGGATTGGCCTAAACCAATCTAACCTGTCTATCCCTTGCATATGATTCAATTAGTGGCGCTACGGTCTTTTGATACCATCGCTTGATAAGGTATAAAATAAGCCTTATATATTGCCTATTCAGTACATATCAGTTGTGTGATCCGGACCTTGGCGTAGAGAGATACTCCGTCCCTAACAGCTAAAGGATCGCAACACATTTGCTATTACTGGGATCCTCGTACATAAAAACGGTCTGTCTGCCACTTTAATCTGAGCCGAGATGGCCTATTTCATGTCTTTACTAGGAACAAGTTACCCACTATCGTGGAGATGAAAGAAACATTAGAACCAAGTATGTCGGAAGCTAGATACAAGCCGAAGGTTCTCATCGTTGGCGCCGGTCTTGGCGGCCTTACCCTTGCCCAGGTATTCCGGAAGAATGGAATACCATTTGAGATCTTCGAGCGGGACGAGCATGTAGTTGCTAGATCCCAGGGCTGGTCTCTGACAATGCACACGTTAGTATCAGCTTCCCAATTATCATAATTGCGTATGTCTGAATCGTTTACCAAATCGTACAGCATTTTAGACGATCTGTCCAAGGCATTCCCAGATGATATGCCCAACCTAAGGGACGCTGCTCATCATCTTAATCCTCTTAACTTAGAAACTCAAATCGTTTTCTATTTCCATAATGAGCGTCTCGGCACGGAAGGCTCTCCTTCCACTCCTACTTTACGCGTTAACCGTCTACGATTCCGGCAGTGGCTAGCAACCGGCATCAACGTCCAGTATGGCAGGGTTGCAAAAAATATCGAAAGGGTAGGCGATAAAATGGTGGTCTCTTTTACTAACGGTACTACCGCTGTTGGTGACATCTTGATCGGTGCCGACGGTGCAAACAGCATTGGTAAGCCCTTTTGTCCCCGTGAATAATCCATAGCAATAAATCGTCTTAATACGTGTGCAGTAAGAGAGCATGTACTAGGGAAGCCTAATAGCGAGGTGTTGAGAAATGTCCCGCTCAGCTCCATAACTGGAGAGACCACGCTGAGCGGTGAATTATTCGCGCGTCAGCTGGAGATCGCACATAGCATGGCCATCGTACCAGTTACCAGCGGAGACGGCTGGAACAACCTATTCATGGCTCTCACCAAGATATGGCCAGATGGCCAATCTGGAGAATTCTCCTGGGTTATCGCGTGGCACGATCCTCTCGCTGAGCACACCGGTCGCGCAGCGATCAACAGTCTTTCTCAGGAGGAACGTCTTGAAATCGCCAAGAAGATGACCGCACACATGGATCCCAAATTCAGACGCCTCATTCATGAGACAGCCCCAGAAGGCATTCGGGAAGGTGGCTGGGTTCCAACGGACTGCCATCTCGACGAGGTACCGCTTGGGAGGGCGATTCTGCTCGGCGATGCTGTGCACTTGATGCTGCCATTCAAGGCTGAAGGAGGTATACATGCGATGCGTGATGCGCTCCTCCTGGGCAAGCTAATAACGGAGCTCGATGCGTCGGATGACGCCGCCATCTACCGCCTACTCAGCACATTTTATGGGGATGTACTCCCTCGGGGGGCTGAAGCTGTTGAACTCTCCAGATATTTCCAGCATAATTTCAGGAAGGACAAGACTGGTGTTAAAGCTTGGGGGCATCCGGTTAAGAGCCTGCCGGATGAGAGGCTGGAAATTGGACCTGAAGGGGTCCGTAGCGTGTCGAAAGGGATCTGTAAACTAATCTTAGTCCCAAGCGTATAGGAGACGTAACAATTCCTTCCCATTGTCAATATAATATAGTATAGGTACCTACCTAGGTATTTATGTCTTATTTGAGCCCATTCATGTACATCCTCTAAAATCATTTCTTCGCGACTAGTTTCAGCAAGAAGGTGTTGTACGGCTATGGTACGTAAGGAACACATTATACTATACTAGGTTAAGTCGTTCACCAGAGGAATCGAGATTGAATGCCCACTTATTGAAGCCCCTTACCTCTCCAAAGATAGGCCCACCATAAGAAGGGGTTAAGGGGGAAAAGGGAAATCCTTCAGTTAAAAGACTCCATCCGTTACTACGAACTCAACTTTACCAGATTAGCACGATTCGGGGCTGCAAGATCAGACTAGATGTGATGATAAAGCATTTCAATATTATCATACGACTTTCTAATAACTAGCGAGTTTTAGCAACTACAAAAAAAAACCATGTATATTCCCTGGGTATGTATGCATTTTCCTCCGCCAAGAATAAAAGAAACCAGATCATTAGACATTATCCACGTCTATTCCAAGATCACCGCGCGTCTGGGTATATCTCCCTCTCGTCCTCCGTCTTGGTATTCTCTATCGGAACGCCACGTATCTCCTCGCTCGCCGCGTCGTCGTTCGCCTCGCTCTTGCGGCCCTGCTCGAGCGCACGCTCGGCTTTGAGCTGCTTCTCGGTGTCGCCGTGTTTCTTGCCGCGCGCGCGGATCTTGTCGAACGCCTCGCGCGTTAGGTCCTGTCGGAACATGCGCTCCACCACGTCCTTCTTGCGCGTCCGTCGTCCCCCGATGCTGATTAGGATGCCAGCCGTGATGTTCACCGCGATGGAACAGCTCAGGATCGTCGCTGTCACCGCCATCGGCCGTACGTTATAATCGATGCCCCATGTCGTCGCTCCCAGCGCGATCTGTAGGCATGAGTGTATATCGAGCAGCGTGACGATTGCTACCAGCCAGTTCAGGGGAAATGCGTAGTGCGTCTTGGTCTCGTGTGGCTTGTAGAAAGTATGCGATTTAGCAAACTTCGTCTGGTGGTGTACGAGCCGCGCTTCCTGCTGCGGCGACAGGACCGATAACTCATCACGCGCCGCCTCCAGATCCGAATTCGTCGGCAAGTCGTTCTTGTCGCGTAAGTTCCCCATGCGCTTTTTTCTGCGTAGCTTCCATGTTAGGCGATGGTAGTGCGCTATGTAAGCCATGTGGTAGGTGTCTATAGCACGAAAAGGTGCCAAGCCGTCACCAACGAGACCGAAGAGAGCGACCAGGACGTAATCGATGATGTTGATGGCGTAAACCTGCTCTTCTCCGACGTAGATCCAACCAATCAAGAACAGTACCCAAGCCAAGCCGAAGAGCGTAATAAGAGTCGCGTACAGCGTCACGAAAAATCCAAGGGGCTTCCTGACGTACTGTCCAAAAGCCTTCATGCTACGCTTAAACCGGGAACGTCGTGAATGTAACATATGGCGCACGTAGTCATTGAGCTCATCCTTTTCCTCATCAGTCCACCCGTCTAAGAATACCCCATCAGGGAGAACGGCATGGTCAAAGTTAAACCCTTCTTCCTCTTTATCTTTCTCCTCTCGAATAGTCTCATGTCTGGGTGCTATTGAAAGTTGATATGTTGGCCGCCGGTTGATAAATCTACCGAGGGATGGCACAAAGAGAGAGTTTTGTATGTTGGTCACATTGTTGAACGTAGACACTTCGGGATCTGATTAAGTGGTCAGTTCTATGTTCGAATATTTTATGACTGCTTTATAAAAAGCACTTACCTATTACATCGAGTAGGTCGGCGATATTTTCGTCGAGTTCGGTACGGCCGTTCGGCGTGTGGAAAAGGGCTGTACTAGTCGGTCTCGTATGTTCAGCAATTGGGGGCATACGAGAGCCATTTGTTCCTCCACGAGGTCGTATAATTGCTAAGCCTGGCCGCTGATGGCCTTGACATATAGGGTCAGAACTCGAACGACGGCGTCCATTATCCTGATATTCGCGCCGCTGCTGCTGTTGCTGTTGCTGTTGCGACTGTAGAGCTGCCGTCTCTGTCGCTGATCGTTCTAAGTCGTGAAGCTCAACATGAGGCTCATTAGACATTATAAGTCTTTAGAAACGGTTATAACGCGTCCATCAAACTTTAGTACGCGAAAAGTCAGATCTGACTCGGGGCATTCTAGTATTAAAAGGCGTTTAGCACAAGCTAGAGGACATTATATTGCCCCTAACCACGTTGCTATAACAATGACATCATACATCGCGGGTTGGTTCCAGGGATTAAAACCTGGCTGTAACTCTACATCGGTACTACATATGCAGATATGCAGATACCTATGTAGTAGTAAAATGGCTTATCGGCCTTATCTGATCAACGCTTTACTTCATTAGTGCATACCTCCTTTGCGGCATATACCTAACCTAGGTAACTATACAAGATATCTTCAACTTTCCGGTTTGAACTTTAGTCGAGTCTACACCTTATCCCAAAGTCATCCTTGACCATCAACCCAAAGTCTAACCCGATTTGGAAAAAGCTGGGACCTTGGATCCAACATTCTGATTGGTTGCATTTGACGGGGTCCGCTTTGGGGTGAGCTTTTGGCGTTTTTAATCGCTAAAATAAGGTTAAATGCCCTGTAAGTACAGCGCATTATAACCACTAAATTCCTTATATTATAGCGCGTTTTATCTAATTAATTTCTAATCGATTAAGAATTGATTAAGTGTACGCTTACTTATTTTTTATCTTTTATTTATTTTAAAATAAATATTTTATATTAAAAAAATAAAAATAAATATTAATTAATAATCGATTAATAATTAATTATCAATCGATTATATTAAATTTATTTATATTTCATTAAGTTTTATAATGCTGTATAAAAGCGTATATTTATATAAATATAATGTTAGTGAAATGGTAGTTGAGTTTTGGGTGCGCTAGTACTATTATGGTGTAAAATGATCCACATATGCCTGATTGGGTTAGACTTTGGGTTGATGGTCAAGGATAACTTTGGGATGAGCTGCGCCCTCAACTTTAGTCCTCACAAAGTGAATTTCATAATTACAACAATTGCGATCACTATTAATCAAGGAGTCTTTGATTACAGCCAATAATTCCATTCAACGATATCTCGAGAAGGATAAGAAGTACTAGCGAAGTACTAGCAAACACTCTCCCAACATACGCCATACCCCCTCCCTGAAACCGGATTTCCCCTTGTGACGTTTCCTCCAACTTCACTGGTGCTCTGCGCCGATCTACGCCAATCTACGCCAACACCGAAGCCCAATGACGAGAATGATCGGATCGAACATGCTAACTCAAGCGATCTAAAGCCTATCAAAGTGTTTATATGAGATATTCTCTAAAAAAAGAATACCCAACACTTAGAATAGTTACATCCCGAAAAAGGAGTTAGATTCGAGGCATTAGGTACTGACCGGAAACACGATATTCACCCAGTATTTCCGATAAGCAACTCGTAACTATGGGTCGTCTATCGCATCCGCTCTTCTCGCCCATCGAGCCAGCTAGTGCAATTCACACATCGGATTGCCTAGATCAGGCAGACCCATCAGTCCCCAGTAGCTAGCTACCTCAGGGTCAAAATCACATACCTTTGAGCTAATCTTCTTTTTGCAGTATCGACACTTGACGGTATGCTTAATGATAGGATCGTGCGACAGGCACTGGTACAAGCTTCCTAGGCCGTACAAGGCTAGGCCTACGCCTAGGAAATTGATGACCTTGTTGAGAAATACACTGGTTGACAAAGTTAATTATTGGGAACCTGTTGTCAACAACGAAGGCGTTTGACCATCCATACCCATAAGCTAGAATGACGGCTCCATCGCTCTGCGCCTGGTATAGGGTGTTGTAGCCATCTTGGTCGTTGTAATTCGGCCCTGGTCTCAACACCGCGAACTTCTCGCCTATGTTTCTTCGTAGCGGGAGGATGATGGAGAGTGGAGGAAGAAGTATATCGCTCACGAGCGAGGTAGTGACGGCTGTAAATGCCGTTGCTAGGCTGCAGAGACGAGAGTCAGTGGTCCGCCGCCCCAAGCTCTAGGCGGGCTCATTGACATCAAACCGAATGCAATTTCAAGGATGTTGCCCGAGAAAGCGAAGTCGATGAATTCGGAAAAGAAGCGCTGCGCTTTTTCCTTGCCTTCTCGGAGCAGGGTTCGTCGCTCCTCTTCCGGCTCAGGGCCCTCTTCGTTAAATTCCCACGGACGAGGCATTCTCAAAGGTGTTAAGGTGTAGTATATAGGGATTCGAGGTGGTAGGTTATTTACATATATTAGGTAAGTACTCTCCGAAGGTTACCTTCAGACGGCGACGAGGAACGAGGTTAGTCTTATAGGAGTGAAAGTTTGGATTATGGTAGTACAGTGTTATTTGGCTTGTTTTGATTCAAGCAAAACTAACATTACTCAGCTCGGGTGCACCTTCAGTCTTCCACAAACTGAGAACTCAGAACCCAATAAAATGGAAGCTGAGAAAGAGCCCTTGGAATCTAGCGTAACACAACGAGTTGGTGTTGCAAGAGCATTTTATTGGCGGCCGGTCTTTCACTTAGCTTGGGACGGCGTCACATGCACCCCCATACCATTACATCATGCATAGGCCTAAACCACTTACTTAAGTGCGGATGCACCAAATACTAACGATTATTCCTAATCGGATTTGCTCAATTAATCTTACATGCTATGCGTTATAATTCAAAGACGATTTGGTAACTCTGATATCAATTGTAGTAGATGACATAGTTCCAGCGACCGTTTGGTTGTTCAATCTTACATCTCTTTCTATCATACAGCTCCGCCTTTAGCATGTGTCGTGGTTTTGTGTTACCAGCATTTATTTTTAGAGAGGTACAACTCTGCGGTGTTACCCAGTTACATGTACATAGGTACCAGAACAGTCGACTACATACCTATGTAGGTAGCTGAAAACAACCGCTTCGATACTATCTAAACCTAAAACTCACACTAACCACTACTCATCCTCGAGTTATCTACCGGATCTAACTGGGCAACTAACTACCCGCTCTGACTACCCATTGTGGGTCGCCGTCAACTCCACGTGCCGCCGAATCCGTCGCGTAATGCGGCCTTCTTCAGTGTTCAAATGATCGCCATGTGCAGTATACTACCGGTGAACCTGTTACAGTCGAGCCGAGTTAAGCGCAAGCTTATATGAATACTTGGGGCACGTCGAAAAAGAGGATAGAGAAGCTGTTGGTTATCATCGGGATGCTTAGGCATTTAGTTCTTGAGACTATAAGTGTAAGGGTTCCATGGAAAAGCTAATGGGATATCAAGGGATGTATATTTACGCCTATCCTGTTTAACCCAAACATTAGTATAAGATAAAAAGAAGTTATACTATTAGTTAAAAGGCTTATATTGAATTACCTAATAACTACCTAACCTAGGTAGTCATTGTATAATAGTGGTACCTAGTGCCCGGGTGCATTACCCCAATACCCCATTACCCCACTATATTTCACATGTCTCAAACGCCTAATTGAACTTACAAGCCTCTGGAATTGGCTACTACTTTTGTGCCTTTACCTCGGTGAGCTTCCCAATGTAGAAACGCTGATTGGGTCACATCCTATTCGAGGGAATACGACCCCGTCATCAATACAAGCATACTGTGTAACTAAACATATTCCTACTTACATGTATCCTTATTATATGAGCCGCTCCTTGACCAATCAATAGCTGTATCGTTTATAGCTGTATCGTTTATACGACTCTGCTTACATAGCTCCCAGCTGCCTCGCAACTAGGTACAAAAGCTACTCTCAAAGCTTCATCTCATTCCAACTTAGAGCTTAGATCTACCTCAAGTACCAAACCGCTCAACGACACATGACAGACATAGACGGGTACTACATTCTTCACTTTCGTTGATCTGCACTCAGGTTATATCATAAACCCTAATTGCCCTCTCGCCACCTCTCACAGCCCAAAATGGGAGATATCAATATTGTCGAGGGCACATTCGAGGTCGACGGCGTAAGCCTACACACCAAGTCCTGGCTCGTATGTCCCTAACAGTCTCTTATACATAACTCATACATATATACCTAAGCAACCGAAAAACTAACACTCCCCAGCCCTCCAGCCCGCCCAGAGCAAAACTCGTCGCCGTCCACGGGTTCAGCGACCACATCGACCGGTACTACGAGCTCTTCCCGTCCCTAGCGCGCCGCGGCATCGCCGTCCTGGGCTTCGACCAGCGCGGCTGGGGCAAAAGCGTGCGCCGCGCCGCGGACCGCGGACGCACCGGGCCCACGGGCACCGTGCTAGCGGATCTCGCGGCCTTCATCCGCGAGAAAGCGTTGAGCCCGCCTTCCTCCTCCTCTGCCCCTGCAGACGAGGCGGTCCCGGTGTTCGTGCTCGGCCACTCCATGGGCGGCGGCGAGATCCTCGCTCTGGCCAGCACACCCGCGTTCGACGACGTGGTGGCCCGCGTGCGCGGGTGGATCCTCGAGGCGCCGTTCCTGGGGTTTGCGCCGGCGGTCCAGCCGAACCGGCTGACGATCGCGTCGGGACGTCTGGCGGCGCGCGTCGTGCCCAACTTCACGCTCATGCGGCCGGTGCCGCCGGCGCATCTGTGTCGCGACCCGGCGGTGCAGGAGAGTCTGGCGGCGGACCCGCTGCTGCACTACACGGGCACGCTGGAGGGGCTGGTTGGCATGATTGACCGCGCCGAGGCGCTGGCGTCGGGGAGGCTGCGGCTGCGGCCGCGCGTGCGCGCTGTGTTCCTGACACACGGCACCGCGGATATGGTGACGAGTTATGACCGCGTGCGGGAGTGGTGGGAGCGGCAGGGGAAGACGGTGGAGGATGGGAAGTTTAAGTCGTACGAGGGTTGGGCGCACCAGTTACACGCTGATCCCGGGAAGGAGGAGTTCTATCAAGATGTGGGGGATTGGATACTGGAGAGGTCTGGTAGTGACGATAGGAGAAGCAGGCCTGAGTCTAAGTTGTGATGGGCTAAAAAAAAAAAGGGGGGGGGGGAGAAAGGTGACGATGGTAGAGGATAGTTTATGGGGGCTGGTTACGAAGCTGAATGCAGAGCACCATCACGACCATTATATTATCGTGCATGGCTGAGGACGAGTATGTATATAAAATAAGACGATTAACTATTTGAGAAGTAGATATGGTAGATAGGCGTACGGGTACACTAGATCCTCTTGTTTTGTTTCCATAGGATGTATAATATTCATCTAGATAGGTAGGTACCTAATAGCACATCAAATAAAGTAGGTACATATCTATCTACAGTTCATGTAAACATGTGTTTGTTTACCTCAGGTACCTCCATAGCAACGCAGTCTCCAGGCAGCCAGATACATAACTACATGTACCCAAAGCAAACTTATAAGACGCATTAACAGCCCCTCCATCACTCCTGACCTGAAGACACGAAGCCAAAAAGGCCGTGGCCTAGTGGTCTGAAGGGAAGACGGCGTAGATAAAATGCCTTCGCGGTGTTTTTCGAAGGTTCCGGGTTCGAACCAGCGGCAGGGCGGCATGGAAGGCCTGCTTGTCTGGCAAGTGTGCGCAGTTCGAACTTTGGAGCCTGCTTTTTTTTGTATTCCTTCCTTTTTTCTTTTTTTCTTTTTGTTCTTCTTACTTTTTTATGCAATCCTACAAAGATCCGAATAGGGGAAGCAAGACAAGATCGTCCATAATAAAATGTCCTTTAAAAATGACATTGCTGTTATTAATTAAGTACAGCAAAACTTATCCTTCTTTTTATTTATTCTTACTAACAGAGTACTAAATCGACTTAACATATCATGTTTAATATGTATCTTATTAAACTTCCCTTGTTACTTTTAAGGAGTTGAATGGATGGATAATGGAGTAGATGTTGTAAATATCTATCGCCCTCAGGAGCAATAAAACTCCAAATCCCATCCCTTTTTGGCTTGATAAACTTTGGGATCGTATCGATAATCCTAGACGCAATATAATTTTAAGGGCCCCGGGTCGTGTTAATAGAGTATTTTAGGTAATCTCGTAGCTATAGCGTGAAGAAAATGAGGACTATTAATGTAATCATCGCGTACACCTTTCCTCCGGCGGACGCCATTCCAGTCCAAGACCCTCAAAAACCCGTTTCTCGGCCGTAAGCAGATCTGGAGCCGATCCGTGTGCATCGCTTTCGAGATCTACCCAACTTCCGTCTGTCTGACTCCGTATGCCGCTACTATCGAACTTGAGAGCCTTTACATGCTTGCAGTATCTCCGTAGGTCCCGTTGAAAGGTCGTGCCTCCCGTCCAACCAACTACGGCACAGCCCGCTGTCTTCCATGGACTGATAATGATGTCGACTCTCCGATGAGGGTTCGGGTTCTTGGATGATACGGTCTTGTCCCAGTACGGATCCTGCCACACCACTAGGGCTTTATCCAGGGTATCGAATCCGGCGCCTGCCTTACGGTCCTGTCCCTTCCATGGCACTGGAGTCTGCCCACGCTCGCTATTCTTGGTGCTCATAATGAGCGTGTGAGTTATATGTTTATCCTTCTCAAGACTATTGACAATAGCCACGACAAAGTTAAAGGTGGCGACCGCATCGGGATGGCTGAGGATAACATCAACATCGCTGCTTTCCCTTTTACCCCTTCTATAGCCTCCGACGATAACCATCTCGAAACCCCTACGAATCTTATTAGCGTGGTTCAGTATAACCCGCCCGATTTCCTCAACTTCACGACAAGGTAATTTCTTCTGTAGTTCGTCGTAGTACTTGATACCGATCTGTTGAACTCTACTTAGACTATCCCACCCGTATTCAACTATGTCGTCGAGATCTCGCCATCCTTTCTTATAGAACTCGCGAGCAGTAGTGTCTGCGACGCCCCATATGTTGTAGAATAATTGTAGTGCGGACATTTTCGGATCCTTCTTTGCCTCTTCAACCTCTTCTAAATAGCCATTCGCTTTCCATTGTTGATAGAGCGTGGCAATCTTATCGCCACAACCAGGCAGTCTGGCCACTTCTGGAATCGAAATCAGATAAGTTCGTGCTACATTAAGGACTATTTGAGCACTTACCAGCTGGGTACGAAATGAGATAGGGGTAAGCTGACAAAGAGGCGATACTTGTAGAGTAGGCTCTGATGCCTATCTTGTCACCCTCGAGAGTTCTAAGCGTCCGAATATTTTCTAACTCGTCGATAAAAGAGTCGTTAGGGGGGCTTATAGGAGTTGGACGCTGGCAAGAGTATGTTGTGTGTAAGTAGTCCGGAATCGGCGGCATGTGTGAGCGACGCTCATGCTCCGACGTCGACTCGTGGACCAACTCAGGGCGCTTTTCATGAGCAGATGTTCTGAAATGCTGCGAGGTAGAAGTATATGCATGTGAAAAGCCTCCTCCTGCTGTAGAGCTGTCGTCTCTACCTTCTTGTCGAGCGCGTCTAAGGACATCATCAGGGTTTGGCGGAGGTTTGTTGGATATATTTTGTATTCTGTGACCTTGATATATCAAATACTTATCTATTGGGAGTATATTGTCCTGAGCCAAGCAATCCATGAACCAGGATAGTTTCACAACTCTGACGATAGAGTTGTCATCTTCGTCTGCAGTATTTCCTAACCCCTGGTTTTCCCAACTGGCCCTGCTAAAAGTACTTCCGCCGTCATCAAGGCTCTCTCCTTCGGATCCAGTTGTCTGTCTACAATCACGCGTGATTTTAGGAGAGACCGAGCTTGAGAGCTTCCTTCGCTTCGGTGGCGGAGATGGGTCATCTGCCTGCGTCTCTGGAATAAAGAGTGGGACAGGGGATAAGTTTATATCTTCAGTCAGGATGCTTCTGCGCCTCAGTTCGAACTTCGCCCTTTCCTTATTAGATATCTTGCCCAGGGTGATATTAGACTTATCGATGTCATGAGTCAAAGTTGGTATTTTACTCTGCAGCCTTGGCAACTCGTCGGGTTCGATGTGAGTAGGTAATAGATAGATAGGCGGGAAGTTGAGAGACATTTTATTTACGTCTTGTTTTTAACGTTCTTATGATGATATTTGGCGAAATAGCCTTCTGGCGATATTCAAGTTGTTTATACATGTCTTAGCTACATGTCTTTATTTAACATAGCCTCTGTGGTGATATTGGAGAGATGTAATTGTAGAGGTGCGCCTCCTGAGTAAATATTCCGAGTGTATATACTGGTGTCAACCTTATCCTCGTTAACCTTTTGCCTTTAGAGATTGTTTGCAGAACTCCGTTGTACCCGAGGAGACGTCATCACGTGTTATTCGGTTTACAATTCTTATAAATATCTTCTACAAATTACATGTAGATTGCTGGTAGTGCCTTCCCATTTACAAATGTACCTAAGGTACCTAGGTTACTTGAATGTACATTTAGTACCTAGTGGCATGTGACGTCAGCTAAATAATTCGAGTTACCGTTACGATAGAAGAATAGCGGAATCGGATAAAGAGATGGTCCGAGAAATGACGCCCTAGAATATCTAAGGCTAGGATACCTAAGGTACCTCTTAGGTAATATCCGTCAAGCCAAACATTTGGAACATTTGGATATGTACCTAAGGTATTAGACTTTCTTCAACTTCGCCAATCGCTCGAGGCCGTTCGACATCGCAGAAACGCGCAACGCGAAACGCGGAACGACCATTAGGATTTCCCAATTCCTAATTCAAATCCTACAAGCTGGACTGGTTGGTTGGTAAGCCAGGTTTAATTCTAATCCAGCATGCCAATTTGTAATAGTCGTCTTCCTTAAGCGGAATATCCGACGGAGCCTTCGCACGGAACATCGCATGTTGCCTCTCGCTTTGTCCTTACAGATATTCCACCACCGCCAACTTCCTACAAGTCAATAACTGTCAGTAACTGCCAATAACTGTCAATAACTGACAAATGATGGAAACTACATTCACTATCATTTTTTGAGTGGCTTTGTCTGCTACTTACCCGTCCCTCTACTACTAATTTTATTCTTTTTATCCTCCACGTCCCCGTATTCGCATATTATCGCATTCAGCTTCAACTTTTCTGTCGCAATCTAATAATCTAACGACACTTCTACCTACCTTTGGCGCCTTTTTCCCCAGCATCTTCCATCATCATGGATATGGTACAGACCCTGGTGCGCTCTGTCGTACGCGCTTTCTATACCAACCCCGAGGATCGAAGAATGATTATCATCATTGATGCATTGGTCCGCCATACGACTTTGCGCGACGACGACTTGTCTTACTTAGTCCACCTCAACGGGAAAGATTTGCACAGGGTTTGCGGCAAGCTAAAGGAAGATCACTTATTGCAGATGTACGGCTACCTTTATTGGACTTTATTCGTTAACACATATTGAACTAATTGCTATTGTCATAGCCATATGAGACCTGAGCTCGAGAAAGACAAAGAGAAGCCACGAAATCGCACATACTATTACATCGATTATCGCCAAGCCGTCGATGCTATCAAGTATAGAACTTTTCTACTCGACAAAAAAGTTCAAGGCGAATCCACCCCCCAGCAGGAGAAGAAGGAATACTTTTGTCCTCTTTGCAAGGCCGAGTGGACTATGCTCGATGTTGTTGACAATAACGATCCTGTCCGAGGCTTTCTATGTCACCGCTGCAACACAGTCCTAGTCTTTGACCCCGATCGCGAGGCTGGTGGCCACGAACTCTCTACTCGACTAAACAGTCAGATTAAATTCATCATCGAAGTCCTGCCAAAGCTCGATACTGTCACTATTCCCGACGCCGATTTTGAGACTCTATATTCTCAAGCCGCTCCTGTCTACCGCGATGAAGCTAACAGGGTCGCTCCTTCGATCGCCGTCGAATCTCTCGGGAAACCAACCGCTGTCAAGGGTATGGCGAATACTGGTCCACAGAGTATTGCGATTAGCATTACGGACACGGATGGTCCTACCGAAGCCGAGAAGGAAGCTGAACGCGCCCGCAAAGAGGAGGTTGCTCAGATGAACGCGTTGCCGGAGTGGCATACCCGAAGCACTGTCTCTGGTCTATCGTTTGCCGGAGGTTCCAACCCAACCTCGGCAGTTAAGACGGACGACGACAGCGTTAAAATGCCAGACGAGTCGGTCGGTGACGCTAACCACGATAAAGCCATGGAGGAGCTATTCAAGACGTTACAGAAGTCTCAAGCCGAGGAAGCAAGGCGTAAAGCTGAGAAAGAAGCTGAGGAAGATGATGAGGAAGGCGAAGAAGATGAAAGTGAGGATGAAGAGTTCGTGGAAATTTCTGCGAACATCAGCTCTACCGGCGAGAAGCGCCTCGCGTCGAGTGGTCCCACTAGTGCTGCGGATACTCCCACTTCGGAAGATAGGCCTTCGAAAAAGGTGAAGCTAGCGGAGCCAACCAACGGCGGTGAAAGCGAGGATGACGATGAGATGCAATTCGAGGATGTCTAAGCAAAACTAATAAGATTTTATGTGTTGGTTTGCGGGTATTAGGGTAAAGGAAGGGAGAACACGAGAAGCATATAGGAGTGCTTCCTTGCGGTTACGATACCCTAAGTATATATGTATAGGAAGGCATAGCGTATTGTCTTTTTTGATTTCGAGGTTTTTTTTTAAAAAAAAAAAAATCCCCACTAGACAGATATGCATGGGCGAGGCGTCCAAAAATGGATAGCAAACAATTACATTTGGATTTCTAGAATCCGCTGCAGACGTGGAATAAAAAGGCTCAGGTGATACCATGTAAACGATACGATACATATCTACACCGTTCCGAAGGAATACGTATAGTACAAATAGGGTGTTTGGGATCTTGTTAAGGGTATGTTCAACACAACAACGCTTCAGCAAAGCCCCTAGCTATGATTCGAGGCTCGCCATCCATGCTAACACGAACCACCACCCATTACTACCTAGTCATTCGTGAATCCGTCCCTCGTGACATCCCTCTCCTATGAAAATCTCTTTCTTAAAAAACTAACTTAGATACTATACGTATTTACGTAGCTAGAACGAGACGTTAGCACAATATAAACTATACAAAGCCAGGGAAGGCAGAGGCGAGGGGGGAAGGTAAAAGGCAGGGTTAAAAGCAAAGAGGAAGAAGAAAAAAAAACTTACATCTAAGGTCAGCGTCCTTGAGCTATTCACCTCTTGGTCCCTATATACGCCCACCAGACTCTCGCTATCCTGGAAGAGACCCGTCTTGAGACTGATAACGATAAACTGCATTCCAGGGCCGGCGTGCTCGCGGATGTAGTTCTTGATCTTGTCGACGTTGGCGTTATCGAGGGCGGCATCGACTTCGTCGAGGACGAAGAAGGGAGAGGGCTGGTAGGAGTGGATGGCAAAGAGCAGGGCGAGGGCAGCCATGGTCTTCTCGCCACCGGACAGGTGCTCCATATCGCGGAAGCGCTTCAGCGGCGGCATCGCGTGGTACTTGATGCCCGACAGGTACGGCCGGTCCGTGTCTTCTTCGATGTCTAGATAGGCCTGTCCGCCGAGGGGGTACTGTTCCGATCGCGTGAGGTCCTTATAGACGTGCTCGATCTGCTCCCGGATGTGTACGAACGCCTTATTGAACAACTCGAAGCGTTTCGCTTTAATCTCGTCGAAGGCATCCTTTGCAGCTTCGAACGCTGCTTTTGACTCGTTGTAATCCCTTTCTGTGGCCTTGAGCCGCGCTTCAACAACTTCCAGGCGTTCTATTGCTCGCATATTGGGGTTTAGCTTTTCCAACTCTGCGGTAAGAGATGATATCTTCTCTTGTAACTTCTCCTCTATACCCTCGTCGTCGGGCTGTCTAAGTTAGCGTCTACCCTTGTTAAGTCTTGATCACCAACTTACATTCTTCAGATCATCATCCAACTGGTCGAAGTCAACTTCGATACCGTGATCATCCATAGCGTTATCCATCATCTCGGCGTCATCGCCGTCATCTACGTCCATAGCGTCTGGGTCTTGGTGTAAGAGGTTGTCTTCGTTTGGAAGATTGTCAAGTGATCCTGAAATTAGGGGGACATTTATCTGCTCCAATCGACATCGTCTTAATAGAGCAAACTTCCCAGCACTGTTCTTCTGAACCTCCGTCTCTAGAGCACTAATTGCTTTTTGTCTACTTTCGATATCCTTGCTTCTCTTTTGCACTTCCGCCTTAGCTGCGTTGACTTTCTCGGTGCGTTTGGTAAGCTCAGCTTTGTATTCATCCAGCTGCTCCTGTAGGGCTTCGAGGTTATCCTGGTCGTTGCTCATCGCTTCCTCGATCGCCTTCTTCTCCGCTCGATAGGATTTGATATCTTCGGACAACTGCTTAAGGCGGACCTCAAGGTTGTGAAGTCTGCTCTCGGTATCCTTGTATCTTGATGTCTCCCAGCTCTTATTGCTTTCAAGTCTTGATCTTTGGAGGTCAAACTGTGTGCGCTTCTCATCAGCCTCTTGTTCAAGGCTACCTTGCTGTGCTTCATAGGCTCGTATGTCAGAATACCCGAGCCGTTTGCAGAAATCAGCGAAGATCTTGTCTTCCACCTCGGCGATTGCAGACTTGAACTTCTCGACTGACGCTTTAGTTTTCTGTAAATTGTTGTCTTCATCCTTGAACTTGGGCTGCCACTCCTTAAGTTGGCGCTTGACGTGTTCCAGCTCCTTTTTCTTGCTGGTAAGATTTTGGTTGAAAGCAGCCAGTTCACTGTTAGCAAACGCTAACCGTTGATCAAGCCCCGCGAGCTCGTTCTGTAATGACTCCTCTGCTACGCCACGTCGATCGGCCCTGGGTATCTTCTCGATTTCATCACGAAATTTATCCGCCATCTTCTGTAGATTTTGAACGTCATGTTCTTCGAAACGGCGTTTGTTTCCCTTATTCTCCTGGACCCGACCACCGGTCATCAAGCCCGCCTTGTGGATAACGAAGCCTTCCAAGGTTACGGCCTTGACTTGAATCCTGCGTTCGTAGCAAACATGCTTCGCAATATCCAGTGTATCGCAGACAATCGAGCCGCCGCAAGCGTAGGACATGGCACGCTCGAGGGACGAGTCAAAATCGATGGCGTCGATCGTCAAGCGAGCACCGGAAATACCTTTGACAGCGGTATTCACCGCGTTGACCTTAATATTGTCTAATGGGATAAAAGTCATCGGCGGGAAACGTTGGTCTTTCAAATACTGCACACACTCGACACCGGTTTTCTCACTGTCGACAATAATAGAGTCAAAATCGCGCCCGAGTGCTGTAATGACGGCTTCATCGAACTTCTTTTGTTTCGGTTTGCATAGCTCGCCAACCCTCCCCTTGACACCTGGGTAGATACGCTTTAGAGAAGTGACCATCTCTTTTATTCGCGCCTCCTTGTCATTTTGACGCCTCCCATCGTCTGCTTCTAATAATTTCCGTAAGACGTCTTGAAGCTTCTCGTCCAGTTCAGTTCGTCTCTGGTTAGTCCTGACCCTTTCTGACTGAATCTGGTTGAATTCCTTCTTCTTAGCGTCCATCTCGCTAGAGAGCTGCTTTACAGTAGCTTCGGTGGTGCGTTTTCGCTCTTGGATAGCTGCCAGCTCGGTCTCTAGCTTTTCTACGGCAGCTTGATAGCCGTCAACCTTGCCCTTCAGGCTGTTTACGGTGACTTCATCGGTTTTTAGCTGTCGATTGAGGTTTTCCAACTTGGCTTGATTTTCCGAAGACTTATTTAAAGCTTGCGCCCGAAGAGTGTTGTATTCCTTCCGGTCGGTATCGCTTAGCTCTTTTCCTTGCTTCTTCATCGTCTCTTTCCATTGGTCCTCGAATTGCTTCTGTGCTTTTTGAACCGTGGCCAGGTCCTTCTCGATCTTGGCGATCAATTTGCGCTGCTCATCGCGTTCTTTCCTGACGCCCTCGATCCGGGTTCGGATTGTTTCGGCCTGAGAACTTGTCTGCTGCACTTTTTCTTCTATAGGAACGAGACTGTTTTCCTTCTCCTCAATCTCCTTTTCTTGTCGCTTGATTTGTCGCTCTACCCTATGGACCTCCTTTGCGGCATCAGCCTGCTCCTTGCGAGCAGCTTCGAGCTTCCTTTCAAACGACTCGACATTGCGCCGGAACTCCTTGAGGTTTTCCTGGTGATCCTGGATCTTAGCACTGGAATCATCCATAACCTGCTGAAAATGGTATAGCTTCCAGAGGATATGAGTAACGATGGAAGCATCGCGCTCTTCCGTCTTCTTCTCAAAATTCTCAGCTTCGCGTTTTTGTTCCTGGTATTGCTTGATTTCGGAATTGATACCACGCCGCCTCTGAAGCTGAAAATTGGAATTCTCGGCGGCCTGGTCTGCTTCGTTTTGGAGTCTCTCGTATTCGGCTTTATATTCCAAGCTGCCTGAAATTTGCTCAATTAGACGAGTTAAATCCTGGGGAGACTGAGCCGCGATAGCTTCAACATCGCCCTGAAAGACGAGGAAGTTCCGGGCCTTGATAAGAATATTCTCGGCTTCGAGGGCTTCGTTATATTGTTGAGCCGTGACGACACGGTCGTTGATACGGTATTCGCTCGAACCCTGATTCGTAATGCTGCGCTTCCATCGTTGCTCATCGCCAGCATCATCCTCATATACGGCCATAACCCAAGCGGTTTTGGGGTCACTGCGATTCGGCTTATCGTTGTCGTCGCCGTTAACGTGTCCATTTGTATGTCCATTCGTAGTCGGCTCGGCGGCCGAACCATCATCATTGATCTTGGACGTCTTAAGAACTCGACCGCGGTATACTAAATCTTTTAAGTGGGCGGAACGTAGATGCGACGACTTGATACCCAAGACGAAGGAGATGGCGTCCATACTACAGAGCTAAGTTAATATGCGATGCGCAAAGGTCGATTGTAAAACGGAAGGGGGTAGGGCATACGAATTGGATTTGCCTGATCCATTTGGGCCGATGATGGAGGTAAAATACGAGTCGCCAAAGAGGAGGGTATGATGACCCTTGTAGGACTTGAAGTCTTCATATTATTAGCTTTTGTCGCATATTCAAAGCTCCTTACAGGATAGAATACGCACTGAATAGCTCGAGACGAATAAGTTTACCCATCTTGGCTCAACTGGTAAAAGGCTTATCTAGAATACGTGGTGGGTTAATGTTGGTTGGATGAGGACGCGACGCGAGGCAATATGCGAAAGAGGATCCAGCGTCGCTAAGCGGCTTTGGATCCGGTTGCGATTTCAGTTATGGCATTTCAATAAATGGGTAGAAGGGTATATTAAGACTGAGCGCCTCGGCGCATTGAAGGTATCAGTAAGTGTACCTTGTGATGCAAATAATAGTTATTATGTACGTGGGTAGACAAGTTCTAAGGTTAGATAGGCAAGGTAGGTATCACGATAATATGTACGCCTATACTTTTTCCACGCTTTGCGGAAAGTACAAGACGCGACTGTACATTGGTACGGACGCGGGGACTTTTCCTTTCCGATCTAGGATTAGCGTACAAATATATGAACATGTATCTTACCTTAGGTACCTAAGGTAGCTACCAACATGCACTTAAGCATCAAATGCAGCTGACTGACAGTGCCAGCTGTACCATAGCTCAATTCACCAATCAGCTTATATATTGCAGCTATACGTAGTAAGTGTATCTGTTATAAGCATCCAGCATCCTTTTTGTCTACCCTTCTACTTTTATAACCCAGATAAATTCTACCCACCAAAAAAAGGCTAAGGAAATTGAAAGCTAACCCGAGACATTAGTCAGATGTCAGTGTAGATTTAGTCTTGGCTCTTTACATATATACATGTACATATGAGGGTAGTCTAGAATTTAGGTGACATAAATATAAGGTTGACTATAAATGCCCAATGGCGTCATCATCATACCTGCTTCTCAAGGTCTTAGCTATCAAACGACTTATCATATCTACCTCGGGTGCATAATCGACAAGTAATAAGTTTAAGTTAACTTATTTCTTGATTCTCCCCTTCGTTTTTTATCGCCTTACGAAAAACACAATACGATAATGCATGCATGCCCCTTAACAACAACTAGTTGCGTCCTCTATAAATCGAACACGAATCAAAAAGAGGATTCGGTCCCAGCTTTGAAACCGTTCGCCGGGGGGGGGGGGGGGGGGGGGGGTTTTAAATATATATAATAATTACGGATTAAACAACAAAATTTAAAAAAAAATATTTATATTTATTTTTATTTTGGTTGTGGGGACGGCTTTGTGGAG